>NC_086319.1:396613695-396808695 GCF_036172605.1 Pelobates fuscus | reverse complement strand
GATACCTGTATGGAAGCCTTCTGTTAAACCAGAGTTAAGAAAGTCTACTAGGTGTCTAGATGGGTGCTGAGACATAAATGCAGTAAATACTGGCATATTAATGGACGTTAGATAAGGCTTGGAATACATTTTATTTGGACACATGGTCTTTGCATGTGCCCTAAAACATTTTGAACAGACATGCAACAGTCTACATCCACTATAATTACAAGACCCAACATTGAAATTATTACATATCTGGGACTTGCCCAGAAACTTGATTGGGCGTCCCAGTTTTTCTCTTGACAACGTCTCTGGAGCACCAGAGGAACTAGCTCCTTGTGTGGAGGCATGTTCGTCCGCCATGTTGGGACAAAAATTTGTAGAATGGGCTGTGGAGGAGCAGTATGCCAAGCCAGTGTTCTTAGACCTGCAAAGTGTCTGCAAAAAATGACGGTATCAATCCTTCCCCAGTTGGACACTTTTGCAGAAAAAGACCTATGGTAGTCATAGAAGGCTGAACCACCATATTTGTTGCCCAGGTCTACCAGCTTGAGCATATAGAGATCAAACTCCTCTCTTCTGTTGGGATAGACCGCACAGATGACATCCCTGTAAATACCAAAGGCTAGTACAAATTCAGGGATAGTCAGTTTTCTGTTCAGGCGGGCATCCCTAGATCTGACAACAACAGATACATCATCATAAGCATACGTCTTATTCTCAACAATATCCTGGGAGGCAATCAACAGGGAAGCCAGGTTGACGTCTTTACCTTCCAGGATATGCCTTTTGATGTGCTCAGGTATCATATGAGCCGGGCTAACTTCCTGGTCATGCAGGGTGATGGCTGGAGCAACTAATGGCAAGTCGGCTGGTGCTTGTGAAGCAGCAGCGGGTGGCCCTGCTAGAGTAAGGGCCGTGGTGACCGACTCAAGTTTCTCCAGCCTGGAGTTGACCTTGCTCATGGACACCATGAGTGAGGACAACATGGCATGTATGTCTCCTGGGTTGGACTGGCTAGGTCCTTCCCTGGCATCCATGTTATTTGTAGATGTACGTAGCAGTTTGAAAAGTTCTGCTTTCTTTGCTGTAGCGGGGTAGGGGATTTGTTGTCTCCTCAATTCCGTGGTTATACGCGGGATCGTCCAGGATCTGATCGATGCTGGACTAGCTAGCTCTCCTCCGTGTGTGGAAGTGACAGCTCTAGCCGGGGTGCTAGGCAGGGAGAAATCCTCTACCCCTTCCTGAGACATACTATAAACAAAACAATGAATTAGTATATGAAACCACCAAATTGTACTGGCAGGCTAGCTAGGCCGGATGGCGAAACCTAATACTTGTTTGGTGACAGATGAGGCCCTACTAATTGCCAAGCGGCTTGAGAGGCTCTATCTATGCGTTGGCGCGAGGGGTTATTGAGGCCACTCGTCGTAGTGGCAGGAGTTTTAGGCCTCTCGGTGACTGTAAGACAGAAAACAGGGGAAGGGAGTGACAGGTGAGGCCCTCTCTATGCAACATGCGAGGCGGCTAGCTAACGTGTGGCCCGATGGGTGTTTGCCTCTGAAACGTTGAGGCGGGGTGTTGGCCTCGCGGGACCACTAACTGATAGCGACTGCCAAGACGGGGTAAATACCTATTGGGAAGCCTGTGACCCTATTGCCAGTACTCTAACCTAGGGGGAAGAAATGAAATGTATGGTAGAATACCATATGAGCAGGTGTACGTACCTGGTAGTATGACAAATTCACAGGAATAAAACGTGTGGAGCAAATATATATAAGCTTGACAGCCTGAAATGGGTAAAAGAGAGTAGTACGATGAGTGTGGATTGTTGGAAAGAAAACAGACTTGTAGCCTGTAGCGGCAATGTTTTTATGGTTTGCTGGAGTATGATTGAAAATAAAATGTTGTGATATACCATGGGAATAGAGATGTGTTACTCAGAAAAATGATATCATGGCTTTAATAAGACATCTGAGGGAGGCCGTGGCCTATGTACAAACAACATATGTGTTATATAATAATGGTGTGTAAAGGAAACAAAAAATGTAAGTTATATATATATATATGTATATTGCTGTGCAGGAAACTTATGATTGGTTGGATCAGTACGTGTGATTCAACCCGAGTATGCATGAAAAGGAATTATAGCCTTATGTGTCATGGTTAACAACAAAGAAATGAGGCCTGTAACGTAGGCTGAGTCCATTTATAATGAAATGGAAAATTTATGAAAACTCCTGGAAGCGTGGGAGTCCAATGATCCATACAGAAATTTTAGCTGGTTTCATGCCCTTGATGTAATAAGTGATACCTTTAAATAGCAATGAAAATGGTCTGTCTATTAAAACAAGCAACTATATAACCGAATGTATATACATGAAATGATTAAATGTAACTCACGAAACAGATCTATGTGAATACATAGCAGAATAACCGAATCTAGTATGAAGGGAACCAGAAATTAGCACGAATAGCTTAAACGTATGCACTTTAATGCGAACAGCAATCGTGCATGAATATAATATGAATAAGTGCCGAACGGAAAACACAACCGAAATGATAATCGTTAAATGAAGCAAGGGAAAACAGTTGTGCGAAATGATCGCTTCTCTTAATACGCATGATTTAGCCGAACAATTTGTACGAAATGAAGCCGCGAGAAAGGCTGTGTAATGCGACTGTGCAGAGAAAACCGTATCAAAATACAAAAGATAAATATATATATTTTTTAATTATTTTTACAGTTTTTTTATGTATTATTTATTTTTTATAATATATATTCACAAGCAGCACCCCAGCAGCACCCCATTTAAGCATGTTCAGGTGAGTGCAACCACCCCCCCATGTTCCATATATATATATATATATATATATACACACATATTATATATATTTTTTTACATTTATTACCTTTTATTTATTTATTTAAAACTTTATTTGTACTTTTTTCACCACTGTGGACACCTATTGCTGCCATGTGACTGCTGTTTTAGAGCATGGCCCCTGGAGGTCCTAAATTGGAGATGAGGACTGTCCCCCTAAGAAGAAGACCCGGCGGGGGAACATGGGCAGGGAGAGGGAAGGAAGGGGGTTAATTTTTATTTATTTATTTATTTAATTATTATTATTATTATTTTTTTTATATATTTACTGAATGCCTTAACCACTCAAGGCACTCAGTACAGGCAGAGCATTGGAAGCCTGTCTGATGGCTTCTGATGCACTGCCTCAGTGCCGGGCTTAAAATGGAGCAACCCGTACATGATCGCTCCAGTGGGAGCGATCACGCAGTGTTTTCCAGCGGCCACCAGCAGTGAGGGGGGTATTGAGGAGAGTTCCTTCATTTGTTAGGGGAGGTAACATAGTAAAACCCTTCCAAAGTTGGAGCTGGAATGTAAGTTAAGGTACGACCAACAGTAGATTTGTTTTTACATAGAGAGGATAGTAGACATGAGAAAAATGGACATAATAACAAATACAGCTAATAGCAAAAAGTAAAATAAATTCGTAAAATTTGTAAAGTTAACCATGTTCCTAGCCCAAATGTCCAATCCCAACCCCCAAAGAAGCCAGTATCTTGTTTGATAACCTGTACTAAGTCATGTAAATCTTTTATATGTTTATGGATCATAGTGCCATGGTCAGATAGGTTAACACAGCACATACCTTCAATAGCTTCACAGCCTAAGTCATGTTTCATTAGTAAGTAGTCAATGGCTGCTCTATTCTCAAGTGTTGCCTTCTTTTTTGCCTGGGTGTCCATAAGTAGCTCTTCTAGGGCCTGGGAAGTGGCATTTAACCCCTTAAGGACCAAACTTCTGGAATAAAAGAGAATCATGACATGTCACACATGTCATGTGTCCTTAAGGGGTTAAACCCTTTGCAAGGGAACAGGCTACAGCATTAATTACTCGGTATGATACAGTGCTAAGTCTGGGACTCCTACCATAGAGTATGCTAGGGCAGAGTATTCGGATTTAGATAAGAGAGTGATTTCAGGGTTAAAATCTGAAGTAAGGGTGTTTTTAACATCTCTCCTGTCTCTCAGCAGTTTGTGTAGCTGGGTAGTTTCAGGGATCAGGTCAGATTTGGAAAACATGGTCATGGTTAGGAGTGAGATTGCACAGGGACCTCCTGTAATGTTACCTGGAACATAAGCATAAGTAATATTTCCACAGGAGAAAGTCCATCCTTTAGGAAGATAGACATTGTAGTGGTAACTCACAACTTGGTGAGTTTTGGTACAATTCATAGTGGTGCTCAGGGCTCTACAATTCATGGTATTTTTCCACCATGTGGGGCAAAACAGGGATTCAGTATTAGGGTCTCTTGAACAATTACATGAAAAAGACCAACATAGTTCATCGGCTGTCACATTAATTGTCTTCAGGGCTAGTGGAGGCTCGCCTACCAGTGGGTTGAAAGCATAAGAATATAGTTGTAGAGATTTATGGGGTCCATGGATATGTAGGTACTTCCTCAACAATGAGATGGGGATAGGGACAGCTATAAGACAAGATTCTATGGCAAGATTCAGTACTGAGGAGAGTGTTGAGGCAAAAGGAGGTTAAATTAAAAGCCTTTGCTATCTGCAACCATATATTTCCCTGCCATGCATTATTATCTTCTGGTCTCAAGTCAGAGTTGCATATCTGAACAGAACATACAATGGTAAAGGATAAGAACAGGGCCAGCGCTTCCTATAAGGCAAACTAGAAAGCTGCCTAGGGCGCCATATAGGAGGGGGCGCCCTGCGCCCCCATCGCCGGCCCTTTAAATGCAACGGCTGCCGCACTGCCTCACCTCCCCTTCCCTGTAGCATGGCTGAGCTCCTCTCCGGTCCGCGACCCGGCCGGACTGACAGGAAGTGCACACTCTCAGTGTGCACTTCCTGTCAGTCCGGCCGGGTCGCGGACAGGAGAGGAGCTCGGCCACGCTACAGGGGAGGTGAGGAGAAGATTGGAGGGGAGGGGAGGGGAGAATATTACAGGGAGGGAGGGAGGGGGGAGAGTATTACAGGGAGGGGTGGAGAATTACAGGGAGGGGGGAGAGTATTAGGAAAGAATTCTGCAAACTAGTACATTAGTGGGGTGCCCTTCATATCTGAGAGTCAAATAGAAGCGTCAAATACCGCGGTTACATTGGAGTTTTAAAAAGTAAATTGTTTTTGGTGCTAAATAGTACATTAGAGGGGTGTACTTCATATCTGAGAGTCAAATAGAAGCGGCAAATAGTGCTCTTACTGCGCAGTTGTAAAAATTCTAATTGTTTTGGTGCTAAACTGCTAAATAGTACATTTTGGGGCCTGCTCTTCATATCTGAGAGTCAAATTGAATCGTTTAACCCCTTAAGGACCAAACTTCTGGAATAAAAGGGAATCATGACATGTCACGCATGTCATGTGTCCTTAAGGGGTTAAAAGTGTGCTTACAGCGCAGTTGTAAAAATTAAAATTTTCTGGGTGCTAATCTGCTAAAAAGTACATTTTGGGGGTGCACTTCATATCTGAGAGTCAAATAGAAGCGTCAAATAGAAGCGTCAAATAGTGCGCTTACTGCGCAGTTGTAAACATTCTAATTGTTTTGCTGCTAATCTGATAAATAGTACATTTTGGGCGTGCTCTTCATATCTGAGAGTCAAATAGTAGCATCAAATAGTGCGCTTACTGCGCAGTTGTAAACATTCTAATTATTTTGGGCTAAACTGCTAAATAGTACATTTGCGGCCTGCACTTCATATCTGAGAGTCAAATAGAGGCATCAAATAGTGTGCTTACTGCGCAGTTGTAAAACTTCTAATTGTTTTGGTGCTAAACTGCTAAATAGTACATTTTGGGGGTGCACTTCATATCTGAGAGTCAAAAAGAAGCGTCAAATAGTGCGCTTGCTGCGCAGTTGTAAAAATTCTAATTGTTTTGGTGCTAATCTGATAAATAGTGCATTTTGGGCGTGCTCTTCATATCTGAGAGTCAAATAGTAGCATCAAATAGTGCGCTTACTGCGCAGTTGTAAACATTCTAATTATTTTGGGCTAAACTGCAAAATAGTACATTTGGGGCCTGCTCTTCATATCTGAGAGTCAACTAGAAGCGTCTTGGAAGATGATGTGGAGGATGATGAGGTCCTAGACCCCACATGGAATGAAGGTCATGAGAGTGACATGTGCAGTTTGGAGGAAGAGGCGGTGGTTGCGCAGAGGCACCAGCACAGCATAAGAGGGAGCAGGGTGCAAAAGCGGAATGGCCGTCCCCTAGACGGTACGCCTGTTACTGCCCACCGCACCCAGGGACCGAGCACACCAAAGCCAGCTGCAAGGAGTTCCCTGGTGTGGCAGTTCTTCACACAATGTGCTGACGACAAGACACAAGTGGTTTGCACGCTGTGCAATCAAAGCCTGAAGCAAGGCATAAACGTGCTAAATCTGAGCACAACCTGCATGACTAGGAATCTACATGCAAAGCATGAGCTGCAGTGGAGTAAGCACATCAAAAACCAAGAAAGGTCTCAGGCTCCTCCTTCTTCCTCTTCTGCTGCTGTCTCTGCCTCTTCCTCCACCTCTGGAGTGACAGTGGCACCTGCCGCCCTGCAAACAGAGGATGTGGCAGCAATGCCACTATGTCCGCCACCATCCCCAAGCATCTCCACACTGTCCCATGGAAGCATTCAGCTGTCCATCTCCCAAACACTTTAGAGAAAGAGGAAGTACGCCCCTACCCACCCGCGATCCCTGGCCCTGAATGCCAGCATTTCAAAATTTGTGGCCTTTGAAATGCTGTCATTCCGTCTGGTGGAGACGGACACTTTTAAAAACCTGATGGCGGTGGCTGACCCACAGTACGTAGTTCCCAGCCGCCACTACTTTTCCAGGAAAGCCATCCCTTCCCTGCACAACCTATTGGCGGACAAAATCAGGTGTGCACTGCGCAACTCCATGTGTGGCAAGGTCCACATAACCACAGATACGTGGACCAGTAAGCATAGGCAGGGACGCTATATCTCACTAACTGCACAGTGGGCAAGTGTAGTGGCGGCTGGGCCTGAGGCGGAAAGCAGTTTGGCGCATGTCCTTCCACCACCGAGGATTGCAGGGCATTTCTCTTCACCACCAACTTCAGCTAAACCAGGGGGAAATGACAGCAGGAGTTGTGGATGGGCATGGAACAACAGACCGATGAGTGGTTGCTGCCACTGAGCCTCAAGCCCGGCCTGGTGGTGTGCGATAATGGGCGCAATTTCGTAGCAGCTCTGGGCCTAGCTGGTTTGCCGCACATCCCTTGCCTGGCTCATGGGCTGAATTTGGTGGTGCAGAAATTCCTGGAAAACTACCCAGATATATCAGAGCTGCTGCAGAAAGTGCGGGGCTGTCTGTGCGCGCTTTCAGCGTTCTCACCCTGCTGTTGCTCGCCTGTCTGTGCTGCAGCGTAACTTCGGCCTTCCCGCTCTCCGCCTCATTTGTGACGTGCCCACAAAGTGGAACTCCACCTTGCACATGCTGGAGAGACTGTGCGAGCAGCAGCAGGCGATGGTGGAGTTTCAGATGCAGCACGCACGGGTCAGTCGCTCTGTGGAACAGCACCACTTCACCATCAATGAGTGGGCCTCCATGCGAGACCTGTGTACCATTTTGCACTGTTTCGAGTACTCCACCAACATGGCCAGTGCCGATGACGCCGTTCTCAGCCTTACTATCCCGCTTCTATGTCTCCTTGAAAAAACGCTGCGAGCGATGATGTAAGAGGATGTGGCACAGGAGGAAGAGGAGGAGGAAGAGGGGTCATTTCCACGTTTAGCAGACCAGTCATTCACAAGTGGCTTGGAGGGTGGGTTCCTGCACCAGCATAGGTCAGGTACACAATTGTCCAGCCAAGGCACAGTTGTGGAGGATGAGGAGGAGGATAATGAGGATGAGGACGAGGACGAGGAACCATGTTCACAGCAGGGTGGCACCCAATGCAGCTCATGGGCATCACTGGAGCGTGGCTGGGGGGATACGGAGGACACAGACGATACACCTCCCACAGAGGACAGCTTGTCCTTGCCTCTGGGCAGCCTGGCACACATGAGCGACTACATGCTGCAGTGCCTGCGCAACCACTGCCGAGTTGCCCACATTCTAACTTGTGCTGATTACTGGGTGGCTAACGTGCTGGATCCCTGTTACAAGGACAACGTGCCGTCATTAATTCCTTCACTGGAGCGTGATCAGAAGATGCGCGACTACAAGCGCACACTGGTAGACACGCTGCTGAGGGCATTCCCATCTGACACCAGGGGCTCAGTGGAACCCGCCGGACCCGAACATCCAGGTGTCCGCTCAACTCTAATTATTACTATTATAACTATGATTATGAATATTATCTCATTAACTGACATAGTTATGTCAAAACAATAGTCAATGTTTATACAGAACACGATGCAAACAATCGAGAAAGGGAGAAATAAATGAAGTGGAAAAAGGATAAATTGATTGATAATTTCTACAAATATTACTTTTCTTATAATACATTTTTAGAGTTTGTATACTTATTTACATTCATTGGCTAAGGCCAAGATGCTTACACACTCCTAGTATTTCTTGTTCTGACACTCATGCATTCTTTTGCAAATATTTTGTTACTAGATTCCTAATCACATTTTTTGTTAAAGGGACACTTTAGTCACCAGAACAACTACAGCTTATTGCATTTGTTCTGGTGAGTAGAATCATTACCTTCAGGCTTTTTGCTGTAAACACAATCTTTTCTAAGAAAATGCAGTGTTTGCATTACAGCCTAGTGATAACTTCACTGGCTACTCCTCAGATGGCTGTTAGAGATCCTTCCTGGGTCATGGCTGTCTAAAATGCATCCAAACTTTCAGTGTCTCCTCCCTCTGCATGCAGACACTGAACTTTCCTCATAAAGATGCATAGATTTAATTACCGTATATACTTGAGTATAAGCCGACCCGAATATAAGCCGAGGCCCCTAATTTTACCCCAAAAAACTGGGAAAACGTATTGACTCGAGTATAAGACTAGGGTGGGAAATGCAGCAGCTACTGGTAAATGTCTAAATAAAATTAGATCCTAAAAAAATTATATTAATTGAATATTTATTTACAGTGTGTATATAATGAATGCAGTGTGTGTGTGTATATGAATGCAGTGTGTGTATATGAGTGCAGTGTGTGTGTATGAATGCAGTGTGTATGACTGCAGTGTGTGTGTATGAGTGCAGTGTGTATGTATGAATGCAGTGTGTGTGTGTATGAGTTCAGTGTGTATGTATGAATGCAGTGTGTGTTTGAATGCAGTGTGTGTGTATAAGTGCAGTGTGTGTATGAGTGCAGTGTGTATGACTGCAGTGTGTATGTATGAGTGCAGTGTGTATGAGTGAGTGCAGTGTGTGTATGAGTGCAGTGTGTATGTATGAATGCAGTGTGTGTGTATGAGTGCAGTGTGTGTATGAGTGCAATGTGTATGAGTGCAGTGTGTATGACTGCAGTGTGTGTGTGAGTGCAGTGTGTGTATGAGTGCAGTGTGTATGTATGAGTGCAGTGTGTGTGTGTATGAATGCAGCGTGTGTGTATGAGTACAGTGTGTGTGTGTGTGTGTGTGTGTGAATGCAGTGTGTGTATGAGTGCAGTGTGTGTATGAGTGCAGTGTGTGTGTATGAGTGCAGTGTGTGTATGAATGCAGTGTGTGTGTGAATGCAGTGTGTATGTGTATGAGTGCAGTGTGTATGTGTGTGATGCAGAGCCTTGGTGGGAGGTGGGAATTTTTAATATATTTTTTTAATTATTATTATTTTATTTTTATTTTGTTATATTTTTTTTTTTTCATTATTATTATTATTTTATTTATTTTTTTATATTATTATTTTATTATTCCCCCCCCCTGCTTGATACATGGCATGGAAGGGGGCTCTCACTCCATGGTGGTCCAGTGGCATTGGCAGTTCAGTGGGGGGGGGAGAGGGGCTGGCAGAGAGCACTTACTCCCCTGCAGCTCCTGTCAGCTCCATCCTCCTCCGTGCCGGTCCGTGCAGCTCTTCTGTCAGCTCACACTGTAAGTCTCACGAGAGCCGCACTATGACCCCACGGCTCTCGCAAGACTTACATTGGGAGCTGACCGAGGTGCTGAAAGGACCGGCGCGGAGGAGGAGGGAGCTGACAGGAGCTGCAGGAGAGGTAAGTAACAGCTCTGCCAGCCCCCAGTCTGTATTATGGCAATGCAAATTGCCATAATACAGACATTGACTCGAGTATAAGTCGAGTTGGGGTTTTTCAGCACAAAAAATGTGCTGAAAAACTCGGCTTATACTCGAGTATATACGGTAATCTATATGAAGAGATGCTGATTGGCCAGGGCTGTGTTTGAATTGTGCTGGCTCTGCCTCCTTCACAGTCTCAGCCAATCACAGCCAATCCTATGGGGAAGCATTGTGATTGGATCAGGCCTCCACTTCTGATGATGTCAGCAGGCAGTGGGCAAGTCAAAAGGAAACAGGGACAAAGCAAGCAGCTCCAGGCTTGAATACTATATTTAGGAAGGCATGAGGGTGCCAGGGTGATGGCTAGATGGTGGTTTTAACACTAAAGGGTCAGGAATACATGTTTGTGTTCCTGACCCTATAGTGTTCCTTTAATTATCGCATTGGGTTGTGGTGTAGGTAGGGAATGAGGAAGGAGAAGCAGTCAATGCAGTCAATACAAGTCACTGCTATTGTCTATTTCATATCACCTGGTTTGTGCTCTATATTATATTATGTTCTTTTTCCAGATCTCAGACGCCATTCAGAAATCCCTATAAACCAGCCTGAGGAATCCTCAGCCCCAGTAGGAGGCTCAGCCACAATTACCTGCTCATACAATGCTCCCATAAACAAAACACCCATGGATGCTGTGATTTACTGGAGAGCTGGCAGCCATGATGGACCTATAGCATATCACCCCTCCACATGGATGGTTCATTCCACTTACAGAGGAAGGACAAATGTGACACGGCAAGCAGATCTACAGCTAATGGGGGTACAAGACACCGACAGCTCTGTATATTACTGCTTTGTGACACTCAAATTCTGTGTTGGCAATGGTGTCATTAACAATTCTATCAGCTATGGAAATGGAACCAGACTGAGTGTAACAGGTGAGATCAGAAAATACAAACATTAAATCTATATAACTATTACTGGTATGAATGGAATTACCTAGTCAATTCTGCAGGGATAGGTACAGTACTAAAAGGATATTATAAGTTGGCAAACATAACTGAGGAATTCTCAATTTAATGTTATCACCCACATATATTTTCTGTGTAATAAATATACAGTATGTGTAATTATTCTCCCATTGATTTTAAAGTGTGCTCTGTGGGCTCGTACCACGTACATTCTGCACCTGCCTTAATCACGTTCTGATTATAGCAGATGCCAAATATGATGGGAAAGAGCATAAAAAAGTTAGAATTCACAGGAAAAAATATATTTATATTTCGTTATTTAATAAACAGTTGCTGTCACCCCGTGGTCATTGGTTATTATGTGGCAAGGACATAATGCTGACAGTCACTATCCCCTGTTTTATGGCCAGCTTTATTTAGATTACATGGAATATATTTGGGTTTCTGAGCTACATAAAGAGGGATTTATAGAAAATCATGAGATTTATAAAGTTAATAGTGTGTCAAGCAGCAGTTATTCTTTGCAAATGACACCATTTTAATTCAGCCCTTTCTGTGAGGGAAAATACGTTAATGATGGCAGCTGAAAATAACAATTGCTGGCAGGAAAGAACTCCTACTAATCTCTGTCAGACCAAGATTTGTAAACCTAATCTGAAGTGCATACAACTTTGCAAAAAACTATTAAAAACCTTCTTCTTGACACCAGAATTGCAGTCAGATATCTAATTTGATCAATAAGCTATTACCCCACTAATTAAATATTATATGTCTGTATATCATGTTTTTGCAATTATTTAGCCAATTGCTGTTTAAATATCTGTATAGACTTTAATTAAACAGCCTTTTCAGGCAGATACTTCCATATTCTTATTGTTCTTACTGAAACAAAAAAAAATATATATTTTATTTGCATTAGACTAAATCTCCTTTCTTCCAGTCTAAATGTGTGGCCTTATGTCCTAAGTATAGTCCTGCTTATAAACAGATTTCCAGACAATGGTTTGTATTGGCCCCACATATATTTGTATAACGTTATTATATTCCCCCTGAGGCGCCGTTTTTCCAAACTAAGATATTTAAATGTTTTACCCTTTTTCATAACTAAAATGCTCCATCCATTGTATCAGTTTTGTAGCTCACCTGTGCACTTTTTTTGTGCCATAAAATCCTTCTTTAGAAAATGTGCCCTAAATGCACAGCATATTCAAGGTGTGGTCTTACCAGTGATTTATAAAGAGAAAAATGATGTTCTCATCACAAGAATGAATGCACCTATTTATACTTGACAATACCTTATTGTCCTTAGTAATTGCTGATTGACATTGAATGTTGTTGCCTAGTTTATGTCTGTAACAATTCCCAAATCCTTCTCATATGTTGTTATCCCTAAATTAATATCATTAAGGGTATACGTTGCTTGTGCATTCTTTACCCCAAAGTGCAACACTCTGCATTTTTTTACATCTGCCTAAGCCCCTCTGCAGCAAAGCAATATCCTGCTCACATTTTATAACTTTACAGAGTGTTGTGTCATCTGCAAACACTGAAACATGACTTTCAATGCCTATTTCAAGATAATTTATAAATATGTTAAATAGAAGCGGTCCCAGAGGGTCACCACTTACCACCTTTGTCCATCTTGAAAATTTACCATTAATGACAACTCTCTGTACTCGATCTTTAATTCAATGTTCTACCCAAGAATAAGAAGTTTCACCTAAACCAATTTCTTTTAGTTTGAACACTAACCTATTTTGAGGAACACTATCAAACACTTTGGGAAAATCCAAGTAGATCACATCCACTGCAATACCTTGATTTATACTCACTTCTTCGTAGAATGCAATTAGGTTAGTTTGACATGACCTATGTTTCATAAAACCATGCCGATTATCGCTAATAACAAAGTTATCTGCACTTGAACCCATTATCTTTAATATTTTTATCCAAGTCAATGGTGCTACCATCACCTCTACTTCACAGGCTCGCTGCCTCTGTGTTTTTTTTTACTCCAACCTCTCCTTCACCCCTCATGTCCAATCAATCGCCAAATTCTGTCACTTCCATCTCAAAAACAAAGCGCACATACGCCCCTATTTAATGCATGGATGCGGCTTTGGTGCTGGTCAATGCTGTTGTTCTCTCTCGCCTTGAGTACTGCAATCCCTTTCTTAGTGGTCTTACGTGTTCCCAGATTGCACTGCTGCAATCTATAATGAATGTGGCGGCGAGGCTAATTTTCATGTCTGCTCGCACCTCCCACAACTCCCCGCTCTGTCAGTCCCTGCATTGGCTTCCAGTTAGATATAGTTCTACATTTCAAATTCTGGTACTTGCTTACAAGTCCCTACATAATGCTGCTCCAACCTACCTATCCTCCTTACAAGTATGTCCTGTTGAGGCCCCTGTGCTCTGCCAATGACCTACATCTATCCTCTGTCCGTACTACCACCCCCATGACACCTCTCCTGCAACTGTCAAAAATTACCTACTAAGCCCTCAGTGAATACTTTCTAACAACCTACTTCGTACCCCTACTTTTACCCTTTGTGTCACTATACCCCACTCCCTCTAGAATGTAAGCTTATTGAGCAGGGCACTTCACCCCTTCTGTTCCTGTAAGTCCAGTTGTCTGGTTAAAATTACATGTCTGTTAGTCCACCCATTGTACATCGCTACGGAATCTGATGGTGCTAAATAAATAATAAAATAATAATAATAATAATAATAAGTGATATTGCAGAAGGTCTTGATGGTAAGGTGTGTCTTTTTGCGGATGATACTAAGATATGTAACAGGGTTGATGTTCCAGGAGGGATAAGCCAAATGGCAAATGATTTAGGTAAACTAGAAAAATGGTCAGAGTTGTGGCAACTGACATTTAATGTGGATAAGTGCAAGATAATGCATCTTGGACGTAAAAACCCAAGGGCAGAGTACATAATATTTGATAGACTCCTAACCTCAACATCTGAGGAAAGGGATTTAGGGGTGATTATTTCTGATGACTTAAAGGTAGGCAGACAATGTAATAGGAAAAAAGGGGAGAAAAGGCTGCGCCAAGAGATACAATAAAATAATATTAACATTGAAATTGATGCTATGTTTGGCGCCGTTTTTAAAGTAACAGTGCACCTATATATATTTTATTCTTGCCAGGTTTTAAATGTTATTCCATTTTGATAAAACCCTTGAGGTGAAACGCGTTAATGGATTTTATTGTATACTTTTAATAATAAATTACGTTTGGCTTTATCTCTGTGCCATTCATATTTTTATTATATATATTTTTATCACTCCAATTTTATATTATCCTTTCCTGGCATTTTATATATCCTAAGGTGGGGATTATACCACCCACGCCATATCTCAAGTGCAGTGTCATCTGCACTGTATACTGTGAGTATATTTATTTTGTTTTGTATATACCACATCTTATCTTCAGAGAGCACTATCTGTTATATATTTTTCTCCCTTCTCCTGAGAATTGGACAGCACCAGTGGATCAGAATTTCCTGATATCCTACTAGCAGGGATTATACTGCAGAACGCCCATTCCACCTGAGCTGGTTATAGCTCATACAAATGTGAGTTTATTACATCTTTATTCTTCATTTTCCACGTACCCCACAATCTGCACCATTGGTCCTTTTCCCTTTTATATTTTACATATCACGGGAGGATCCAAAGCATCATAAGAAGAGAGAACACCAGCGCAACATAGACATTTATCCTCCTTTTATTTTTATATTGACTTTTATATATATTTATATATATCCTTTTTATATTTTTATTGGGACTTATTTTATTGTATTTCTTAGCGCAGCCTTTTCTCCCCTTTTTTCCTGTACATCCTTATCCCAGAGGGTTAGAGGGTGACCCTCTGTAAGGTTGCTGCCTCCTTTGTATATTATTAGCGCTAACCTACTCCACACTTTTTCTTAGACAATGTAATAGAGCAGCAGGAAATGCTAGCAGAATGCTTGGTTGTATAGGGAGAGGTATTAGCAGTAGAAAGAGGGAAGTGCTCATGCCATTGTACAGAACACTGGTGAGACCACACTTGGAGTATTGTACGCAGTACTGGAGACCATATCTTCAGAAGGATATTGATACCTTAGAGAGAGTTCAAAGAAGGGCTACTAAACTGGTTCATGGATTGCAGGATAAAACTTACCAGGAAAGGTTAAAGGATCTTAACATGTATAGCTTGGAGGAAAGACGAGACAGGGGGGATATGATAGAAACATTTAAATACATAAAGGGAATCAACACAGTAAAGGAGGAGACCATATTTAAAAGAATAAAAACTACCACAACAAGAGGACATAGTCTTAAATTAGAGGGGCAAAGGTTTAAAAATAATATCAGGAAGTGTTACTTTACTGAGAGGGTAGTGGATGCATGGAATAGCCTTCAAGCTGAAGTGGTAAAGGTTAACACAATAAAGGAGTTAAAGCATGCGTGGGATAGGCATAAGGCTATCCTAACTATAAGATAATGCCAGGGACTAATGAAAGTATTTACAAAATTGTGCAGACTAGATGGGCCGAATGGTTCTTATCTGCCGTCAAATTCTATGTTTCTATGTTTAGCTGCTGCAGCACGTTGTCTTGAGTCATCAATCACATTTTTTCTGCACTTTTTATTTGCAGAAATAATTTGTATATCTCTTGCCATAGGATCTTCCTTAATATATACTGAGGAAAAATAGTTATTTAGAATTTCTGCCTTTTCCTGGTCTTCATTAACTAACACGCCCATCTCTTTTCAATTTGCCTACACTCTCATTCAAGCAAGTCTTTAGTTGAGGCTTGAGGATTCCAGCTGTCTAATGGACCCCTACACAGAAGTGCTTTGGAAACTTCTAAAATCTGCCACTCTGCAGATCTCCAAGAAGGTTTTAGGGCTCTCCAAAAAGAAGAACAAAGACTGGTTTGATAAGAACAATCAGGAGATCCAGGAATTACAAATAAAGGAGAGATCTGCTCATCAAGTGCACCTGGTTCAGTCATCTTGTCCTGATAAGAAAGCAGAATTCCACCTTGGGTGCAGAAGCCGGGAGTGCAAGCTTCAAGAGATTTAGATCAAATGGTGGGCAAACCTTGCAGAGAGAACTCAGCTGTGTGCAGATGTTGGTGACTACAGAGGGTTTTATGAAACCCTGAAGGCAAGGAATGGACATTCACATCAGGTACAGAGTCCAATTGCACAGTGTAAACACCCCTCACAATAAAGGCTGAACCGATGGTGGGAACATTTCCAGTCTCTCTTAAGGACCAACCATATGGCCATGTTACTGCACTCCATCGTATCCCACAACAGATAAATAAAAACAGAGTTGCATGAGATTCCTACTTTTAAAGTCTATTAAGCAGCTGAAAAGTGGCAAGTCAGCAGGAGTTGATGGAATTTCACGTGAAGTCTAGAAGTATGGGGGCCTAGCTTTGCATACTTGATTTCATGATTTCTTTGTCTGCTGCTGGGAAAAAGCTAACTACCCTATCACCTTTGTGATGCAATACTTATCACCCTATATAAGAACAAGGGAGAAAAGTTTAACTGCTCCAACTATCGGGAGATATCACTACTCTCCATCGCAGGGAAAATCTTTGAAAAGATACTTTTAAACAGACTGGTACACACCATTGCAGAATAATACTTTCCTGAGAGCCAACGCAGCTTCAGAGCTAAAAGAAGCCCTACCAACATGGGGATTAAAGTATTCAGATAAAATACCCACTTTATCTCTCTTCTTCCTAAAATATTTGCAGTATTACCTACTCGCCAGGGTACTGTGCATTTGTCAATATCACAAAACGTTAAAGCACTTGGGTCTTTATTATAAGATACAAAATGTTAAAATATGGTATGGTTCATAAAGCCTTTAGAAGTATTCTTGTAGTGTTCAGCTATTCTCAATTTCAAACACCTTGTAGTCATACCCACATATTGGAGGTCGCATTCTAATGTATATACCACATTCTTAGTATTGCAAGTAATACAATTATTTAACTTGTATTCAGTTTGTGTGTTATTTGATTTGAATGTATTTATATTATCACAGGTTTTGTCTGTATTACTGCAGACTGTATAGGTCTTACATTTAAAATACCCTTGTTTGTCCCAAAATGTTTATTTTTTATTTTTATAGTAATTGTTAGTTAAAGGGACACTATAGTCACCTGAACAACTTTAGCTTAATGAAGCAGTTTTGGTGTGTAGAACATGCCCCTGCAGTCTCACTGCTCAATCCTCTGCCATTTAGGAGTTAAATCCCTTTGTTTATGAACCCTAGTCACACCTCCCTGCATGTGACTTGCACAGCCTTCCATAAACACTTCCTGTAAAGAGAGCCCTATTTAGGCTTTCTTTATTATAAGTTCTGTTTAATTAAGATTTTCTTATTCCCTGCTATGTTAATAGCTTGCTAGACCCTGCAAGAGCCTCCTGTATGTGATTAAAGTTCAATTTAGAGATTGAGATACAATTATTTAAGGTAAATTACATCTGTTTGAAAGTGAAACCAGTTTTGTTTTTTTCATGCAGGCTCTGTCAATCATAGCCAGGGGAGGTGTGACTAGGGCTGCATAAACAGAAACAAAGTGATTTAACTCCTAAATGGCAGTGAATTGAGCAGTGAAATTGCAGGGGAATGATCAATACACTAAAAATGCTTTATTTAGCTAAAGTAATTTAGGTGACTATAGTGTTCCTTTAACCCTTTAAGACCGGAGGGCGTACAATTACATCCTTTTTTAAGCGGCTCTAAACGCCGCCGGGCTTAATTGTACGCCCTCCGGTTTACCCGGTCGCCGGCGATCCCACGCCGGCGATCGCAGTTGGGGGGACTCACAGGGATTGTACGCCCTCCGTTTTTTTTTTACTTACCCGGTCGCCGGCGATCCCACGCTGGCGATCGCGGTTGGGGGGACTCACAGGGAGTCACACTAACCCGCGATCGCCGGCGTGGGATCGCCGGCGACCGGGTATGTAAAAAAAAAACGGAGGGCGTACAATTACGCGAGGACCTCACAATCACATGGCCAGGATAGCTGGCTCAGGCATTGCCAGCAGGGGGACTAACTGTAATGACAGTTAGTCCCCCTGCTGGCTGAAATCAAATTAAAAAAAAAGTTAAAACAGTGTAAAAAAAAATAATTATATACTTAGATCATATATATATATTATATATATATATATGATCTAAGTATATATGTACACATATACATACACACACATACACTGTCTAGGTGTATTTTACTATTAATATATATATATATAATTATATATATATATATATTTATATCAAAATACACGTAGAACAAAATAATATATATATATATCTATATACATAAATATATATATGTATATATCACTATATATAAACCTATTTATAAATAAAAATATAAAAAACAATTATATATATATATATATATATACATATATATACACATATGTATATATATACATATATTAATTCTACACATATATTTATGTAATATTTTTACATAATTAGGTATCCTAATTAATTACAATTAGCGGGACCTGCCTGACAACCCATGCCGAAAGTATAGGGAATTTAATTTGCTAGCACTATATTTAACCCTATAACTTTCCAAGACACCATAAAACCTGTACATGGGGGGTACTGTTTTACTTGGGAGACTTCGCTGAACATGAATATTAGTGTTTCAAAACAGTAAAATGTATTACAACGATGATATCGTCAGTAAAAGGGAAGTTTTTTTGCATTTTTCACGCACAAACAGCACTTACACGGACGATATTATTGCTGCAATACTGTTTACTGTTTTGAAACACAAATATTTGTGTTCAGCGAAGTCTCCCGAGTACAACAGTACCCCTCATGTACAGGTTTTATGGTGTTTTCAAAAGTTACAGCGTCAAATATAAGGCTTGTGTTTCATTTTTTTCACATTAAAATTCGCCAGATTGCTTACGTTGCCTTTGTGACCCTATGGTAGCCCAAGAATGAAAATTACCCCTATGATGGCATATATTTGCAATAATAGACAACCCAAAATATTACAAATGGGGTATGTCCAGTCTTTTTTAGTAGCCACTTAGTCACAAACACTGGCCAAAATTGGCGTTTTTTGCATTTTTCGCACACAAACAAATACTAACGCTAACTTTGGCCAGTGTTTGTGACCAAATGGCTACTAAAAAAGACTGGACATACCCCATTTGCAATACCTTGGGTTGTCTACTATTGCAAATGGTATGCCATTATGGGTGTAAATTTAATTCCTGGGCTACTATACAGTCTCAAAGGCAATGTAACCAATCTGGCGAATTTCAATTTCAAATGTAACGCGCTATATTTGACCCTGTAACTTCCCAAAACGCCATAAAACCTGTACATAGGGGGTACTGTTTTACACGTGAGACTTTGCTGAATACAAATATGTGTATTTTAGTGCAGTAAAAGCAAACAGTATTATGACATTGACAGTTAAAATGTCATGTAGAACTAAACAAAATAAAGAAATTTCTTATTTTCTCCCATTCTTTTCATATTAAACTATGTTTCATAGCTAAATATTTGATATTAAATGAAAGCCTTGTATCCCCTGAATAAAATGAGATATATATAATAGGGGGGGGGGGTGCATTTAATATGAAAGAGGTGAATTATGGTTGTACAGACATGTAGCGCAAATGCCAAGTTTTGTTTACGTTTTGTTTTGTTCACAACTTGTACATTTGGCTCAGTTCTTGAAGGGTTAAAAAAGATTTCAAATTAGGGGCTCCTCTAAAAACTATATTTGTTTGTTAGGTACGATGTCTTTTAAAATGTCTTCTTTGAGTATATTCCAGTATTGATGACATTAATTATTAATAACTTGGCCCTATGTGTTTTTGGAAGAGGAAGCTCTTTCTATGATATATCTTTGAGGTACATGATGATATGTATGTTCTCTATAGATTATAGGGTAAAGAGCAGTCATTTAGCAGTCATCTTTACCTAAATGACTGCTCTTTACCCTATAATATATTCATAGATAGGTCATTGAGCACTCTAAGCATCATGACATCTATGTTCTACTTTTGGTACTCCTTCTATTATTTTTTCTAAAATTATTTTCAACTATATGGTCGTGCCTAACTTGTAAATATACCTATAGCCCCTAGGCTATACATACTTTATGTATATACATTATTTCCTATTATTTTTTATAATTTTTTGGAGCTACCGTATTTCTCTAATCACCATATGGAGCATTTGACCATACTGTATAGTTGGATTTAACTTTAAATTAAGGGGTGCCTATATAATATCAGGCAAACATTTAAGTGGTAATCTCATCTATTCCCTGTTTGGGTGGTTATATGAGATCCAGATAAATAGCAGTATGGAATCGTTAAGAGCCAGTCTGAATAAAGCTCTGAATTTATATCTATTGCTAAGGATATACTGGTAACATAACTATACCACCCAGGGATCACAATATATATTTGTATCTACTTGACTTTTTAATTCACATCCTATAGGGATACTTTCTTATTTTGTATCAAGTATATTTTATGATTTTTTTCCTAGACTACTTGTATATGTCCAGGTTACACAGATAGTCACATTTTGCCTTATGGCATGGTGACTAATATTCTGTGTGTCTTTCCTAGTCATATAATGATATCATATATTAAAATTGCCTAACTTGGACTCAGGAAAGGAAATGCTTGATGCTTAACACGATACTTAAGACCATATATGTCTAGTTCCGGGAGCAGAGAGCCCCCACCTGAGATGTCTCTTCTCTAATCTTTTTGTTCTTTCTTACCTTGGAACGGATTTGTTATGTGCACATGACGTTCATCCCTATGTCTTATCTGTACTCCCTTCCTATTACTTTTCTTTGATTATTTGCACGTAAGCACTTATTTTTTAATGTATAAAACCCAGCTGATGAATAAAACGGCAGAGGCTTGTTTTGAATACAAACAGGTGTCTGGTGTCTAATTCTCGCTTCTCCAAGTGCACTTGTAATAATAATTTGGGCTTCCTCTGAATATAACAAAGATCAACATTTGGATCCACAACAAAAGTAATACAATGTGAGCAAGATATTACTTTGCAGAGGGATTTAGATAGACTGGGGGACAAGGCAGTCAAATGACAGATGCAATTTAATGTGGATAAGTGCAAAGTTTTGCACTTTGGTGTAAAGAATGCACAAGCAACGTATACCCTTAATGGAAGCAAATTAGGGATAACAGAATACGAGAAGGACTTGGGAATTGTTATAGACAACAAACTATGCAACAATGTGCAATGTCAATCAGCAGTGGCTAAGGCCTGTAAGCAGGGCCGGCCTTAGGCATTTTGACGCCCTGTGCGAAAAATCTTCACAGCGCCCCCCCCTCCCCCCCGTCATCCATGTATGCTGTAATGTTTGTGTTGTCTGTGTATGTGATAGTAGGTGTGATGACTGTGTGTGATATGTATGCTATGTGTGATATTTGTAATGGGTGTATTAACAGTGTGTGATATGCGTGTATTGGTTGTATGTGACACACACACACACACACAGAGTCAGACGGCCATACACACACACAGGAAGACATCCACACACACACACAGGCAGACAGACACACAAAGGCAGACAGTCTCACACACACACACAGACACACACAGGCAGACAGTCAGTCATACACACAGACACAGACAGTAATACACACAGACACACACAGAGGCAGACAGTAATACACACAGACACACACAGTCATACACACAGACACACACAGTCATACACACAGACAAACACGCAGACAGTCATACACACAGACACACACAGGCAGACAGCCATACACACAGACACACAGAGGCAGACAGCCATACACACAGACACACAGAGGCAGACAGCCATACACACAGAGGCAGTCATACACACAATCACACACACAGAGGTAGACAGTCATACACACAGAGGCAGACAGTCATACACACAGAGGCAGACAGTCATACACACAGACACACACACAGAGGCAGACAGTAATACACACAGACACACAGTGGCAGACAGTCATATATACACACACACACACACACAGGAAGACAGTCTCACACACACAGACAGACAGTCAGTCATACACACAGACACAGACAGTAATACACACAGACACACACAGAGGCAGACAGTAATACACACAGACACACAGAGGCAGACAGTCATACACACAGACACACAGAGGCAGACAGTCATACACACAGACACACACAGAGGCAGACAGTCATACACACACACACAGACACACACAGGCAGACAGTCATACACAGACACACACACACAGGCAGACAGTCATACACACAGACACACACAGGCAGACAGTCATACACACACAGACAGTAATAAACACAGGCAGAGAGTCACACTCACCTGACAATCCCACAGTTACCTGTGGAGTTCATTGTGGAGGCAGTGCAGCTCCTGGTGACTGTTTGGTGGGGAAGCAGGGACTCCTTCCTGCTTCCCCTGCAGCAGTTTTCCGGCGCTTTTAGCTCCGCCCCCGCCGCACGGTAAGCTCCGCCCCCGCTGCAAATTAAAAAAAAAAAAAAAAAAAATTTTTTTTTTTTTTTTAAATCCACGGCGCCCCCTGCTCCATGGCGCCCTGTGCTGCCGCACAGCTCGCACACCCCTAAGGCCGGCCCTGCCTGTAAGGTATTGTCATGCATGAAAAAGGACATTAACTCTCGGGATGAGAATATAATTTCACCTCTTTATAAATCACTGGTAAGACCACATCTTGAATATGCTGTGCAATTTTAGGCACATGTTCTAAGGAAGGATATTATGTCACTAAAAAAAAAAAAAGTGCAGATGCGGGCAACAAAATTAATACAAGTAATGGAACATTTTAGCTATGAAGAAAGGTTAACAAATGTAAACCTCTTTAGTTTAGAAAAATGTCAAAAATGATAGCATTATACAAATATATCCGTGGCCAATACAAACCATTGTGTGGAAATCTATTCACAAACCGGACTTTACATAGGACAAGAGGTCATGCGTTTAGACTGGAAGAAAGAAGATTTAAGGCAAAGGAAAGTGTTTTTTTTTTTTACAGTAAGAACAATAAGGATGTGAAATTCTCTGTCTGAAGAAGTGATTTTATCAGAGTCCATACAGATGTTTAAACAGCAACTAGATGCATACTTGCAAAAACAGAATATTCAAGTATATAATTTTTCAAATGTAGGGTAAGAGCTTCTTGATCCAAGGATAAATATGACTGCCATTCTGGGGTCAAGAGGGAATTTTATTTCTAGTTTGTTGCAAACTTGGAAGTGCTTCAAACTGGGGTTTTTTTTTGTCTTCTTTTGGATAAACAGCAAAAACAAATGTGAGGAAGGCTGAACTTGATGGACACATGTCTCTTTTCAGCCTATATAACTATCTAACTATGTCTAGAAACTTGGTTCAATATATGATGCCTTGTCCCATCTATTTCTATAATGGGTGTAAGGTTTTAAATTACGATTCCTTTCCTTTCTTTTTCTCCATATGATCATATTTCCTCAGCAGCAGACGGAAAATCAGGAACTTTAGCAATTAAATGTTCGCTCATATTTCTGTTTGCTCTGGTTGTCACGGGTGAAATTCTAATCTTCAGAAAAGGTAAGAAGCTTTCCTAACTTTTCCTGTTAGTATACGCAGTTTTCTAAAACAGCTGTCTGACCTTAACTAGTCATAAAGATACACTGTTACCACTAAAACAACTTTAGATTAATGAAGTGTTTGTGATTAATAGATCATGCATAGATTCATGATAACTGCTTAGCTCTCTGCGATTTAGAAATCAAATTGCTTTGTTTATGCAGCCTTAGCCACACAGTCTCTACAGTTGACCTACACACTCTTCCTAAACAATTCCTGTATAGAGAGATCTAATGTTTAAACTTTCTTTATTGCCCAGTATTTTTAGTTTAGAATTTAATATCTTCTGCTATGTTACTAGCCTGCTAGAGCCTACACAAGCCTACTGTGTGGGATTGAATTTCAATTAACAGAGCAGGAAAGGCAAACTTCTAAGCTAAACACACTGTTCCCTCCCATTCTTATTTAAATTAAAACCATGTTTTCATGTTGGCTGTGTGAGTCACATCCAGGAGAGATGCATAAACAGAAACAAAAGTGGTTAAACTCCTAAATTGCAGAGAATTGTGTAGTGGGACTGCAGGGGCATGGTCTATACACAAAAACTGCTTCATTAAGTTAACATTAGTGCATAGAGTACATTTTTAAGCCATTCCTGCCAAATTGCTATGAAGAGATGGAGAGGATGCACAAAAATATTTTGAGATGTTTGAATTGCAGTCAGAAAAATCTACTTGTCGTCCATTTACATCCCCTTAACAATTGTGAGATTCATTGCGTCTCTAAACTAATGGTGCAGATGTCAATTTATTCCATACACGTTGTTACAGTGTATTTAATGCTAGATAAGGTGCTAGTGGTGATATTTATTTTTTGTGCTCATGGTAAAATTAACATTTTGTTTAGAGTGACACTGTTTTGTATGTAGTTTTCCTATGCAATCTCAACTTTCTGTGTCTAGAAAATATTTCACAGCATACTCCCCTTTCCTCCATATTCTCGTATTGCCTCCTTTCGTCCCTTTACAAACATCATATATAAGTGTGCATGGGCAGGAAATTGACCACGCACGTTACTGTGGGCAGTGTGGTAAATGTGATCACTAAGGTGGTGACACTCAAGAAATAGATCCAGAGAAGAAATGGGACAGTAAAAAAGGTGAAATGTGAGACTCAGCAGAACAAATCCATGAAGCTGTAGTAGTTCTCTAGGTGTACAAAATCTTCAAATGTCATCACTGCAGAAAGTATATATTCAAATAGTACACTTTATAATAACTAAATATAGCTTCATGACATATAAAACAGTGTTGTGCAATCACCAGTTGCCCCATATAGCACCTGCTCAGTTCTGATTGTTGGCCCATTTAAAAATGGTTCCATAACCATATGGTGATTTTTGGCTTGATACCAAGTTTTACATAGCATCTCTATTATGGCTTCCAGATTAGGGTGGGTCTAGTAACTCCACTCTATTCATGCACTTTGCCTACCACTAGGGGTTTGTCAAAGTTTTGAGACATTTCATTTTCTACATTTCTCTTGTATTATAAGTAAAAATCACACCAGACATTGTTTCAAACCCGTTCCATATTGCTTACAATAAAATCTATGTGGGCTGATGGTATTATTATTATTATTATTATTATTATTTTATTATTTATATAGCGCCAGCAAATTCCATAGTGCTGTTATAAATATGAACACTCAGCAGCCTAAATCCTGATGTCTTGAGAGATATGCGAGTAGATCATACCTTAAAGAATGAGCCCTCCCAACTTATATTTTCCAATATTGTTAGATATTCTGTACTAATACAAATGGGGCTTAATATTTATCATCATTATCATATGTAACAAATTTTGAAAGGTTACAGCACAGAGAACCAATCCTATGTTTAATGAGCCGTACTGTGGAGATTTCCAAACCCCCATGAATTGTGGGAGAATATAAAATGTTCTGTGTTCTCTTCGAACTCTATGTAAAGATTGTACTTCTTGTCACAGAACGTCTATCTATTTTCACGTGTGCGGTATCTGTGTGTAATTTAGAGAGCAGGTATGGTGTTTTGCACTGATCTAGTCAATTGTGAATAATTCCTCTCTTGTTCTAAGAACAGTAGCTTACTATCTGGCCTGTGTCTACTGCTCCAACGCCAAGTGTTACAAACTATGGTGGATCTTATAAGCAAATCATTCTATTTATTTTAATTATAATATAGAAAATATCAGATACAATGTGCACAATGTCCTCTGTCTCTACCAATATCATTAGTCCATTCTCCCATCTTTCAGCCACATTCCCAGCTTGACGTCAGTCCACACATGTCACCTATTGTAGAATAATAGAATTAATTATTAATGTAATAGGAACACAATGCAAAAATAGTAAAATGTTATTGGCAGACAATGTATAATCATTTCTAGAATGTTATGTAATGCATCATTTTATGTTTAGAATCTTATCGTAAGAAAGAACATATAAAGTAAGTGCCTTTGACTAATTTTTATTGTATGAAATACTCTGTATCTACTCTATAATATACACACTTATCTCTTACTCATATATACAGCTAATTCTCGCTCTGCTACTCTCTATATAATATACACTGCTATCTCTCACTCTGCTCCTCTCTATATAATATACACAACTATCTCTCGCTCTGCTCCTCTCTATATAATATACACAGCTATCTCTCACTCTGCTCCGCTCTATATAATATACACAGCTATCTCTCACTCTGCTCCTCTCTATATAATATACACAGCTACCTCTCACTCTGCTCCTCTCTATATAATATACACAGCTACCTCTCACTCTGCTCCTCTCTATATAATATACACAGCTATCTCTCACTCTGCTCCTCTCTATATAATATACACAGCTACCTCTCACTCTGCTCCTCTCTATATAATATACACAGCTATCTCTCACTCTGCTTCTCTCTATATAATATACACAGCTATCTCTCACTCTGCTCATCTCTATAATATACACAGCTAATTCTCGCTCTGCTCCTCTCTATATAATATACACAGCTATCTTTCACTTTGCTCCTCTCTATATAATATACACAGCTACCTCTCACTCTGCTCCTCTCGATATAATATACACAGCTATCTCTCACTCTGCTCCTCTCTATAATATACACAGCTATCTCTCACTCTGCTCGTCTCTATATAATATACACAGCTATTTCTCACCCTGCTTCTCTCTATTTAATATACACTGCTATCTCTCACTCTGCTCCTCTCTATATAATATACACAGCTATCTCTCACTCTGCTCCTTTCTCTATAATATACACAGCTATCTCTCACTCTGCTACTCTCTATATTATATACACAGCTAATTCTCGCTCTGCTCCTCTCTTTATAATATACACAGCTATCTCTCACTCTTCTCCTCTCTATATAATATACACAGCTATCCCTCACTCTGCTCCTCTCTATATAATATACACAGCTATCTCTCACTCTGCTCCTCTCTATATAATATACACAGCTACCTCACACCCTACTCGTCTCTATATAAAATATATACAGCTATTTCTCATTCTGCTCCTCTCTATATATTATATAGAGCTATCTCTCGCTCTGCTCCTCTCTATATAATATACACAGCTATCTCTCGCTCTGTTCCTCTCTATATAATATACACAGCTATCTCTCACTCTTCTCCTCTCTATATAATATACAAAGCTTTCTCACACCCTGCTCCTCTCTATATAATATACACAGCTATCTCACACTCTGCCCCTCTCTATATAATATACACAGCTATCTCTCACTCTGCTCCTCTATATAATATACACACAGCTATCTCTCACTCTGCTCGTCTCTATATAATATACACACAGCTATCTCTCACTCTGCTCCTCTCTATAAAATATACACAGCTATCTCTCCCCCTGTTATTTAATGTATATTATTTAATGCAATGATCTGTCTGTTTCTCTGTAGTTCAGCCATCCAGCTGACTGTTATTTCTTCAACTTCTGGTAAGTCGGAACATATAGGAGGGAATGGTGTGTCTTTAATTTACTCAGTAAGGTGACACAGAAGCCAAAATTAAAAGATTGTTGTATTCATGATCATAGCATAGACATATTGAGAAAATTGAGATGTAAATGGCAGCAATGCAGAATGTGAGAGGAGTAGTGATGTCTTGAACGGTTCGCTGGCGAATAGTTCCTGGCAAACATAGCTTGTTCGCCACGGACAACGAACATATGCAATGTTCAGTCTGCCCCCTATTCGTCATCATTGAGTAAACTTTGACTCTGTACCTCACAGTCAGCAGACACATTCCAGCCAATTAGCAGCAGACCCTCCCACCTCCTAGACAGCATCCATTTTAGATTAATTCTGAAGTTGCTTTTTTTTGTATTTTTTTTTTTAGACAGAAGTGTGTTATATTTGAGCATGCTAGGCTGAACGTGCGTATATCATGGCTAGTTGCACTGAGGGTATGAATATATAGCAGTACATTGTTGTGAAAGATGGCTGTCATGTTTAGGGTGTAGATTGCACATTATCAACTGTGTATTTATATCAGCAGCTCCACCACTAGTTATAAATCATGTGTGAGTCGCCCCATGAGATGAGACTAGTGAATAACAAAATACATGAACGGTTAAGGTAAAGGCATGTAAGGAACTACGACAATAAACTCTTTAGGGGGTGAAATAATGACATGTTTAAATGCTTGCTACTTTACGATTAGTTAATGTGCAGAGAGCAGTTCATGTGATCAAAGGCATGGTGTGGAGGATCGGCTATAGTGGGACATGCTTGGCAGGCTGCTGTTTACTGCTTGTGCTCATCCGATCCCTTCTGGGCGCCAGGTGCAGACCCTGGGAGTCCCTGATACCTGGAACAACAAAGGCAAGTCTCTGGCTGAGTGCCGGGTTCACGGCTTGAGGTGGTGGAAGCTTGTTTTGTCGGGTGGTCGGATCTGTCCCGGTGGTGCTTCACGTCCGGTGCGGGATTGTGGTGGCTTAAGGTGGAGGCGAGTGCTTGACATGGGGCAGGCTCTGCATTTCTGTTTGTGCCTCTGGTCCCGTCTTCGACGCCTTTTGCGTTGGTGGATTTTAATGGAGACTGCTTCGCTTAGCTGTGGTGGAGCTTGTTGGGGCTTCCTGCTTGCTATTTGCTTCCAAAATTGATTAAAGAGTCTGTCCAGCTTAGACTCAATATCATGCCATGATTTGCTGGTACCAGGAGGACACCTGGCTGCTGCCATATTGGGAGAGTCGCAGATGAGTATTTCAGCCTGGGCGGCTGTGCTCTGTGCGTCCATTAGCTCCAGACAGCCTCTCAGGGGTGGACCGGGATAACCCCCACCGGTCCGAGGGGGGGTAACGGAGCTCCTGCCGGGAAGTAGCTGCTCCTGGGCATCCCAGGACGGGAGATCGGCTGCCTCTCCCGCCCGGTGACCACCAGGCCACACTTGCCAAGCAGAGGTAAGTAAGACTCTGTCGAGTTGCTGACCGCTATTAAGCATGTCGGGTCGGTCAGGTAGGAGCAACATTTCTGGGTCATCCCCTTCTTGGGTGAAATTCGCTTGTTGATAGCTGCTTAAAGTGAGATATTGAGGGAGCTCACACGAAGTGCGTCTTTCCTCCATGACAGCTAGGCCCCGCCCCCCGGAAGCTGCTTTCTTAGTGAGAGCAGGGACATTGTAGCTGCTGCTGATTTAATAAGGAAATCGATAGCTAGGCTAGTGTATTCAGTGTCCACTACAGTCCTGAAGGACTCATCTGATCTCTGCTGTAAGGACAGCACCCCAAAAAGCCCTTTTTAGGGCTAGAACATCAGTCTTCTTTTTTTTTCTGTGTAATCTAATTGCAGTTGCCTGCCTGCCAGCGTGTGTGTCAGGCATACAGCGTATACTGTGCCCACTTGCCCAGTGCCACCACTCATATCTGGTGTCACAATAGCTTGCATTTAAAAAAAAAAAAAAAAAAACTTTTTTGACTGTAATATATAATAGCAGTCAGTTTCCTTCACACGTGTGCGTTTCAGGGCCTGCCAGGGCACAGTGTCACACCAGTCCAACTCATATCTGGTGTAACAGTAGTGTACATTTAAAAAAAAAATACAGGGGGCTTGTTGTCACCTTTCGGGGACCCTTGGTGTTTTACGTGGCTGGGTGGAGGAAGAGACCTTCAATGACATCAATGAGGACAAGGAACGGGACATGGCTAGCTTGGTATCCAACCTTGTGCAAATGGGGCATCTATTGATCAAAGTCTATAAGATAATCAGTAGAATAATCGATTTGTAAAGAAAATGGTATCTTGAGTTTCTTTGTCACTAATTTACAGTGACCATTTTCTTTACAAATTGTGGGCAAACCAAGATGGAAGAAAAGATTGGGAAAGAGACAGATCCAGGGTCAGATCCAGAGGGCTGGATGTAAGATCATCAGATGAGACCGGACAAAAGAACACACTCTGGAAACACCTGACACTCTTTCCAACTTCATTTCTGGTACCTAAATACAATTCTTTATCAATCAGAACTATTTCTATATTTCTTTACTTCTCTCTAAACATGCTTGCACACACCATTCATGAAATATATCTCAAAGCCTTGTGCATCATTCAAATTCAGTCTGCAGTTGAATAAGAATCGTTCATAAAATCACTGGTAAGTTAATCATCTGCAGTGTAAAACTTGGTTAAAATATTATTTTTGATTACTGGAAGACTATGGTTAAATTGACTATTTCTGTGAGAAATATTGGATTTTTTTTAGTTGCAATGTTCAAGTGTTTAACTGCGGGAGAATTGCAGACAGCAGTGAGTGAGTTAACTCAGTGTGATTCTGACTGACAGCATCTAAGGTTTTTTAGGACATAAAGCTGCAAAGCTCTGTAAACGAATTCCAAAGCTGAGAGATTCCTGTAGTCTAGCATCTATGTGGATATAACTGCTAATTACATACTAGAGGAATTATTTTGTAATTTTGCATGTAACTCCTTTAGAAACGAATCTGCTCATGTTGCTGGATTTTGTTACTTTTAAGCTGTCTTTAATTGTGTCATAACTGTTACCATATCTTATACTTACTGTTATACCTAAATATTCACTGATATTGTCATGCATGTTACATATTATTACTTATTTGTCACAATAAATTATATTTGTATAATCGGTTGTGATTAATGTGTGAAATACAAATCCTCTAATAAACGTACTCCACAAGAAATCCTCTAATAAATGTATTCTATAAGAGTTAAAATAGTGGGTAACGCTTCACTTTAAATCAATCAAGGGGAAATAGTGCCAAAGTATCAATTTTTGTTATTAATAAAGATTTAATACATTTTTGATAATTATAACGGAACGCCTGGCACCCCGACCGGGTACCTTCCACTGACGGATGCTCCTGAGGCTTTCTGAGGGCTCCAAGAACTCCAGCAGACACCATCAGGCACTGGACACTACTCAGTCCTGGGAACTCTGGAACTGTGTGGGGAATTAGCTCTAGTCCTTACAAGGATTTTACCCATTGAATCTCCTGCAAGCTGGAACAGCAGACACAGGAGCAAATATTCTTCCCTCCAATAACTGAATGAAACACAGTTTGGAGTGTAAGCAGGAATAGACAGAGCTGTGGTTTTATTGCTTCTTTTATACAGGTTTTTACACAATGTTACCACCCACATGGTTTTGTGGCACAGCCAATCACATACATTATAATACAGTTAAACACTCCCAGTTAGGACACACAATCCCTCCCCTCTGCCTGTGATATAATTACTGTACACAATGGGTTAACTTAATTACCACAGGCAGGAAAATATACAGTTTCATACAATATTCATAACTCCTAAACTATACATGCAATCTCCATAAAAATTACATATTCTAAATCAGCATATTCCGAATACAGACACAATCAGACAATTCCCTCCAGTGGTTTTAAAGTTAGGTGGAAGTCCTTTTTGACCGACCACAAGCATGGCTTTCCTGCCCAAAACAGTTCCATAGATGTGGGCTGTGCGGTCGGTCAATTTTCTTCTCTATCCTGGAGATAATTGGCTTAAGTAACTGTAGTAAACTCAATTATCTCCAGGTACAGAAAATATCACTAAGTCACAACTGCAACAAAACACATTAAAATACATAACTAATATTCTATAGAACTGAACCCCCACATTTGACCTATCTTCGGATAGCTTGGATCTGAGCGCTCACTATAGCCGAACAGTCAAATCGCCATGGGGTTAAAGTTTAGCAAAGGCTGATGAAAGACCGAGGAGGGACAAAGCAGCCAGTTCCAACTGGTCTGGCAGTGTCCCTGGGACAACGCCCTGCTGGAGAACAATGGGACAGGAAACGGGTGAGGAGAAGAGGCACACCTTCCCATGGATTCAAAGGGGCAGAAAAAGTGTCCAAAATCTAATAAGCCCAAGCAGACTTTTTAAATGGCAATATTTCCCAGGGGCCATAGTCCCATGGCAAGATGCTGGCAAACAGGCCCCTCCAAAAACCAGTGGCAAGGTCCCTTTCGCCACAATAATTTTTATAAAATATTATTTTTAATATTTATTATCCCATAAATATACTCACAGGTATAACAGAAATATGGTCAGGTTCTAGATTTTCAAGTGATTGGAACTATCAAGATAGGGTGTCAGCTTTCACATTTATTGTTCCTGGAATGTTGATGATCAAGAAACGGAAGAGAGTTAGGAATAAAGTGCAACAAGCCTGTCTAGACATTAGTCTTTTAGGTTCACTTATCTACTTAAAATATTTTGATCTGGGGGCGGCGGGGCCTGACCGCAGAGCCGGATGGACGAGGGGCACCTCGGCTCCACAACAAAACTCTCAGAACCAGGCAAAAACTAACCTTTTTCCCTTGAAACTAACATTTAGCAGCTATATGAAGGCAAAGGGGACTCAAGCACCCACTCGCATTGTCAATATCGGCCCTCGTCCTGCTGGCAATGCTGACTGCTGGGCGGCTGGGATTGAGGCCTGCCGTGAGGCTCTGGCAGGAGAAACGGACGATCTCCCGAGCTTAATCCGGCAGGACCTCTTGCATGCCCACTGAGGGCCCCGTTCCCCCCCCCCCCCCGTGGGCCAGGGAGTTATCCCGGACCCCACCGGAGAGGCAGTGATCACTTACACCACCTGAGTGGCGACATGATAAAACATGGACCGCATGGCAAAATCCAAGATGGCCGCCACGCCCAATACAAGCCGGAGAAAGAGCTCCCATCTACACAATCGGAAGCTACAACTCCCAGCGCTACCAGCGGACCCAAGGGGACTTTATCTGGACTCTCACTCTGCCCACACAAAGAGGAGCAGCGGACACGGCACGCAGGTTTTTTTTTTGCACCCAAGGCTGTTGCTGGCAGAAGCACAAAAGCGAACACACCCCTGGCCAGCAAGTACCGAAGCACTCACGCAACCAGCGGGAAATACAAGGGACTTGATGATGGCCAGGACGCCAGCCGACCCAGCGCAGTTGCAGGAGTAACTAAGCGGCTGTATATTATTTAGTCTAGCATACCCCTTTTACTATTATCCTTGATTTTAATACAGTTGATAGTATTACTGCTAACCTGCATAGATATCATCTAAACATGCCTAAGCCTACATGAAATCTAAATATGGCAAGCTCAGTGACTCGCTGCCCCCTAGTGGTCAATCTTAAGCAGTGTGGAGAAATCTGCACCTGACATTATTTCACATAAGCCTGTAACTTAATAATCGTATCATACCTACTCAAATAAGCATGTATAGCTCAGCTATAAAGTTTTATCCACGGGTACCAAACCTGTTATATCTAAAAATTTAAATGTGCTGTTTACTCTGCCATGTCTTTGTATGACATTGAATAACTTGTTCATGCCGTTGTGGCACTGCAGGCATGTTGTAATTACAAGCACAAGAAAGATAAAGAATTATATATATATATATATATATATATATATATATATATATATATATATATTTTGATCTATAAGAATCATTATAGGTGTAACCCAGGGAATACCTATAGCATTTGGCACCTGGGGTGGATCATGTATTTTGCACCCACATATTTTTTAAATGTTTTCAAGAATATTTAAACTCCTGCACACACTCTTCACAAAAAACCTGCACCCATCTTCTATAAAATTCATGCACCTCCCCTTCACAAAATCCCTGCACCACCAACACTTTAGAAATAAAACCCTGCACCCCTTCCATAAAATTAATTTACCTCCTCTTTACAAAAAACCCTGCACCACTCCTTCACATAAAAACCCTGCACCCCATTACATAAAATTCATATACCAACCCCCCTTCACAAATAAAACCCTGCACCCCCTTACATAAAATACATACACCCCCCCTGCACATAAAAACCCTTCACCCCCTCCATAAAATTAATACACACCTCCCTTCACACACAACCCTGCATGCCTTAGAATCTTTACTCATAATTATAGATTACTCAAATGGTTGAAAATGCTGCTCTCTGCTCAGGCCTGACTACTGCCTGCAGTGCCGTCCTCACGTAAGTGCAGATCCTTCCTCTACCAGAGATCTGTGAAGGTGGATAGGCGGCTGCGGCATGTCGGAGTGACGTTGCACGCTTCAAAACTCCTCCCCCCTTAGTCTAGTGCTGGACAGACACATTGACACTGGCAGTCATGGCACCCCCATGGTGAGTGGCACCCGAGGCAGGCCCTTCCACCCCCCTCATCTAATTAGTACGCCACTGGTGTAGCCATTCCCTCCAAGAGTTGTGTTCATTCTTTAAGGTCCAATAAAATCACTATGAGTCCCCTTTCTACCACCACATACATTCTTTCAGTGTCTGTGTGTATTTTTAAAAAATGATTCACAAGGATGCAGTGGTTGCTCAGTTGACCTTTGCTGGGAGAGCACAGATCTTTCTCCAGTCTCTGTTGCATCCATTGTAAAATAAAGGGTTGAGTGGAATCAAAGTGGTCCATTACAGTGGCCAGGGTAAAATTTGTCTGAGTGCCTCAAAGGTGGCTAGTCCTACAGGAGCCAAACAAAGGTATTAATTACCCTTTGTTTGTCATGTTAGTAGTCAGAATCAAGAAAAACATTTTATGAAACCCTTGTAATAGTTAGAATCTACATCATTTACAACCATTTCACATGGTGCCAGTTAAGTACGGCTTTTAATTTCCTATGGTCCATTTCTAACCTGTCTGAACCTAGCTTGCCTCATACTGCTGACTTTCTGAACTACTGGGATAGGAGGAAGAATATGGGGCCTGCTCTGAGTTTGGTTTCCAAGCAGCTGTTGTCATTTACACTGACCATTGTCCATAGTGAGCAAGAGTTTTTTTTTTTTTTTTTTTTTTTTTTTTAAATGGGAACATTCTGAATCCACAGTGCTCATACGTATCTCTGCAACTGATGTGTAAATACCCTTCCTCAAGATAAAACTCTCAAGTTTGTTTACCTTGCTCTCACATAACAGTGAAAGCCACTTGGAAAAAGGGTAGTAGAATTGGATGTAATTTTTTTTTTTTTTTTTTTTAAGTGAATTTTCATAAAATTTAAGAAAAATGTGAGTAGGCAACTGATGACCCACTCACCCATTCCAGCCTTTCCTTTTTGTAAAAAAAAAAAAAATCCTCTTTTTAAAATTAAATAACTCCTGTCCAAGTAGAGCACTTAAAAAAAACACTGCCCACTGAACTTTACTTTTCATTTTTTTTTAATATTCACTTTTCAACTTCAAATGGCTCCTGCTGCAGATGCTCCTATTTATTAGTACAAGATTTATAAAGGAAAAACAATGGATCGTTATAAAAGTTCTGAGCGCTGGATATCCCGAACAAAATTTCAAAAAACATTGTTCAGCCAGATTAAACAATCACCCAATGCACAAGTCTCTAAAATACTACTTCCTTTAGTCTATTTCTTCTGAGTGTACATGTATTAGAAATATCAGAGTCATTAAATCCCTTCTTTGCTAATGTATATATGAATGCACCTGCTCTAGACATTCAATGCTATGCTTGTATGCTTACTATTAAAATCGTATGATCTCACTCACTTTTAATGTTGATATTGACTCTAAGGTGATTTACTCAATGAAGGAACAAGACATGGAATGCAAAATGAACAGGTGAAGTAAAATATCCTCGTAGTTTATTGTCCTATAAGTGTGCTCTTGTCTGTATTAAGGAAAATGTGTGCCTGTAGAAATGGCTTATTATGGGTCCCATTAGTGTCAGAGAATCCTAGAGCATGCCTGCCACACCACATCACAGATTTGACTGGGCCCATCACTCCAGAGGACCCAGTCACTATGTTGTCCCATGCAATGCTTAGAGTGTCCCTTTCATTTCTGATATGTAAAACGACTCTCTTTGTCGAAGACTAGTTTATGTCAGTGTACCTGTAAAATAGTAACTGTGGGCAGTGGTTGCTATTTGAGCATAGCACATTAATAATAGCACTGGTTTTCCTGTGTAAGGGGCAGTAACTACTAAAAATAACCATAAGGCTTAGTCATTATGAGAAAAATAATAATCTGTGCTTGAATGTCTGTTTGTCTATCTTTCTATCTTTCTGTTTGTATGTCTGTCTATGGATTTGTGAACAAAGCAATTCACAGAATTTAAAATCTAGGTCAATAAATAAAAAGGCTGATGGTAGCATTATTTAGTGTAATTCACTGAGTATCCCTTGTTCGCCTCCTCACTGGAGGAATGTTGTCTAGCATTCTTTTACAATAGGAATGGCCCATTTTAAGTAGATTGTCATGGTGTTCACAGCACAATATATGATTCCAGAGGTACATGTTGATTATTGCTGCAGTAACAAATAGGTATTATTGACCATGACTATAACGCTCTTTTTTTCCTTTTCTTAAGATTGAAGCGGATATTTTCTATGCACACCTGAACTTGATCAAAGTAGATCCTGGACGATCATGCCACCATCCAAGCCATGAAACAGACGTTATATATTCTGCTGTTAAATATTAGGGGTTTTATTAGCTGCCTATCCCCTGTTGGACCGTATTGATGGACTAAGCTAAGATGTACATTAACACAAGTTGAAAAAAATGCTATTGCTTCCTCCCTCTGCTTCCTATATGGCAAATGCAAATCTTAATATAAAGAATAGGCGTCATTCATTGTATTTGTGTTTCTGAGTTCTAATGTGTATGTATAACATGGTTTCTGTCTATGAGCAGCAAGAGTGAAATAAGAAAAATTATCTTGATGAGTCCCTGCCACAACAGATTGATAGATTTTTTTTTTCCAATTTGACAATTTTTTATTGTTTTCAAACTTTATGGGGTATAGAAGAAAGAAAAGGGAAGGAATCAATAAAGTGGATGAGACATAAGTAGTACAATATCACAGTTTGGTGACATTACATCACTGATAGAGGATGTGTACAACTGATAAATCAGAAGGTGATACAAGCAACGAACATGGGCCTACAGAATTTTTCCTGGCTACATATTGAAACATCGTGTTCATATTGTTCTGCTGATTAGGTTCTTCTATTACAGAGGTAGTATAATACTGGTTGGTAGTGATGTACCGAACTGTCTGCCAGCGAACAGTTCCCGGCGAAATTAGCGTGTTCGCATTCGCCGCGGCGGGCGGACACATGCGCAGTTCGATCCGCCCCCTATTCGTCATCATTGGGCAAACTTTGACCCTGTGCCTCTCGGTCAGCAGACACATTCCAGCCAATCAGCAGCACTCCCTCCCTTCCACACCCTCCAACCTCCCTCCCAGCATCCATTTTCGATTCATTCGGAAGATGCATGCTTAGTGAGAGGAGGGAAAGTTTAGCTGCTGCTGATTACATAGGGAAATTGATAGCTAGGCTAGGGTATTCAGTGTCCACTACAATCCTGAAGGACTCATCTGATCTCTGCTGTAAGGACAGCACCCCAAAAAGCCCTTTTTAGGGCTATAACATCAGGCTGCTTTTTTTTTTTTCCCTGTGTAATGTAATTGCAGGTGCCTGCCTGCCAGCTTCTGTGTGAGGTTCACATTGGATACTGTTCCTACTTGCCCAGTGCCACCACTCATATCTGTTTTAACAATTGGTTAAGCTTTAGATTTAAAAGAAATAATTTTCTTTCACTGTAATAGAAGAGCAGTTGCCTGCCTGCCAGCTTCTGTGTCAGGTTGGATGCCTTGCCCATTTGCACAGTCAGTGCCACCACTCATATCTGTTTTAACAATTGGTTAAGCTTTAGATTTTAAATAAATAATTTTTTTCACTGTAATAGAAGACCAGTTGCCTGCCTGCCTGCCAGCTTCTGTGTGAGGTTCACATTGGATACTGTGCCCACTAGCCCAGTGCCACCACTCATATCTGTTTTAACAATTGGTTAAGCTTTAGATTTAAAATAAATAAAAAAATTTCACTGTAACAGAAGAGCAGTTGCCTGCCTGCCAGCTTCTGTGTCAGGTTGGATGCCTTGCCCATTTGCACAGTCAGTGCCACCACTCATATCTGTTTTAACAATAGCTTAAGCTTTAGATTTTAAAGAAATAATTTTTTTTCACTGTAATAGAAGATCAGTTAGTTGTCTGCAAGCATCTGGGTGTCAGGCCTACTTCAGCGTGTGCTCTGCAGACCTGTGCCAGCGTGCTTTGACAGTTGCCAATCATATCTGGTGTCTCTTTAGCGTGCTTTTACAAAGAAAAAAGGTTTCCAGTGTAAGCTAATAGCAGACAGTCAGTGTCCTTCAAGCGGCTCTGTCAGGCCTTCCTTCAGCGTGTGCCCTGCACAACCCTGCCAGTGTACTTTGACAGTTGCCACTCATATCTGGTGTCTCTATAGCGTGCTTTTACAACCAAAATTTTGTTTCCACTGTAATAGAAGAGCAGTTGCCTGCCTGCCAGCTTCTGTGTGAGGTTCACATTGGATACTGTGCCTACTTGCCCAGTGCCACCACTCATATCTGTTTTAACAATTGGTTAAGCTTTACATTTAAAATAAATATTTTTTTTTCACTGTAATAGAAGAGCAGTTAGTTGTCTGCAAGCGTCTGGGTGTCAGGCCTACTTCAGCGTGTGCTCTGCAGACCTGTGCCAGCGTGCTTTGACAGTTGCCACTCATATCTTGTGTCTCTATAGCGTGCTTTTAAAACCAAAATTTGTTTTTCACTGTTATAGATTGAATAGCAGTTACTTGTCTTCAAGCGGGTGTCTCAGGCCTACAGTGTGTGCTCTGCAGAACTGTTCCAGTGCACATTGCCAATCATATCTGGTGTCTCTATAGCGTGCTTTTAAAACCAAAATTTGTTTTTCACTGTTATAGATTGAATAGCAGTTACTTGTCTTCAAGCGGCTCTGTCAGTCCTTCCTTCAGCGTGTGCTCTGCAGAACTGTTCCAGTGCACATTGCCAATTTACGTTGCACTCATTAGAACCAAACACTGTGGGGTGATTTCACCAAGGACCACACGACGGAACAGGATCTGATTTTTAGGGTCCTTCAAATTGAAAAGGAGGATCCGGTATTTATTCTTATATCTGCTGTCAGTACACAGGAAAAGTTTAAATATTTCTTGTTCTACGTTCTCTTCAACTCCACGCACCGACTCATCCAATACGTGAAGATCTGGGGTTTCTCTGACTCTCCTCAGTAGTGTATCAAACAGAGTCTGCACTGTGGTAACACGGACATCTTCAGGACATAACTCAACTATTTGCAGATAGGCAGTCTGCAGCTTCTCTTTTTCACCTGTTCTCTTCTTTCTCTTATGCGTATTCTTGTCTATATGCAGGTGGTCTCTTGCCTTTCTTTTAACCAATTCGTTCCTTCCATATGGTTTCAAAAGATCTCTGGCATCATTACTTTCAACGCAAATAACGTCATCATAGTTAGTCTCCTCATTATTCACCGGGAAGAGAGTGTTTGCACTGACTACCCACAGCATGCTCTTGCCATTGCCTACTCCACCTTCAACGACAGGGTGCAAGTCCCATGGAGAAGGATCATTCACTTTATTATCTGTCTTTATTTCACAAGTAGTGCCTGGAACATCCTCATGGGTCACAAGATGTAAATCTGGACTAATGTCAACCCCAGGGTCTGGAAAATCATCAATTTGAAATTTTTCGAATAATCCCAGTGGGCTGCCACATTCTTCCTCCTCTGATGGTATTAAAGTTTGCAGAGATTCACTATGGGGTGGTGTCAAGCATTTTGGAGAACAATTAAGCATCTCCATCCCAATACGTTTCAGATGTCCTATCAGCTCTTCCACCCTATGCGATACTATGGGCAGGCTACCCGTGACGTCATTACTCACGGCCCTATTTCACGCGGACACTCTGTGTCAGTGTGTATCATGGTCTCTGTGGACAGGGAACAGTCTCTATTCTGCTCTGTGTCAGTGTGTATCAGGGGTTTTGAGGACAGGTGTCAATCCATATCTGCCAAGTGACCCTATTTAGGGGGAACAGTCCCTATTCTGCTCTGTGTCAGTGTGTATCATGGTCGCTGTGGACGGTGAACAGTCTCTATTCTGCTCTGTGTCAGTGTGTATCATGGTCTCTGTGGACAGGGAACAGTCTCTATTCTGCTCTGTGTCAGTGTGTATCAGGGGTTTTGAGGACAGGTGTCAATCCATATCTGCCAAGTGACCCTATGTAGGGGGAACAGTCCCTATTCTGCTCTGTGTCAGTGTGTATCATGGTCTCTGTGGACAGGGAACAGTCTCTATTCTGCTCTGTGTCAGTGTGTATCAGGGGTTTTGAGGACAGGTGTCAATCCATATCTTCCAAGTGACCCTATGTAGGGGGAACAGTCCCTATTCTGCTCTGTGTCAGTGTGTATCATGGTCTCTGTGGACAGGGAACAGTCTCTATTCTGCTCTGTGTCAGTGTGTATCAGGGGTTTTGAGGACAGGTGTCAATCCATATCTGCCAAGTGACCCTATGTAGGGGGTACAGTCCCTATTCTGCTCTGTGTCAGTGTGTATCATGGTCTCTGTGGACGGTGAACAGTCTCTATTCTGCTCTGTGTCAGTGTGTATCATGGTCTCTGTGGACAGGGAACAGTCTCTATTCTGCTCTGTGTCAGTGTGTATCAGGGGTTTTGAGGACAGGTGTCAATCCATATCTGCCAAGTGACCCTATGTAGGGGGTACAGTCCCTATTCTGCTCTGTGTCAGTGTGTATCATGGTCTCTGTGGACGGTGAACAGTCTCTATTCTGCTCTGTGTCAGTGTGTATCATGGTCTCTGTGGACAGGGAACAGTCTCTATTCTGCTCTGTGTCAGTGTGTATCAGGGGTTTTGAGGACAGGTGTCAATCCATATCTGCCAAGTGACCCTATGTAGGGGGAACAGTCCCTATTCTGCTCTGTGTCAGTGTGTATCAGGGGTTTTGAGGACAGGTGTCAATCCATATCTGCCAAGTGACTTTATGTAGGGGGAACAGTCCCTATTCTGCTCTGTGTCAGTGTGTATCATGGTCTCTGTGGACAGGGAACAGTCTCTATTCTGCTCTGTGTCAGTGTGTATCAGGGGTTTTGAGGACAGGTGTCAATCCATATCTGCCAAGTGACCCTATGTAGGGGGTACAGTCCCTATTCTGCTCTCTGTCAGTGTGTATCATGGTCTCTGTGGACGGTGAACAGTCTCTATTCTGCTCTGTGTCAGTGTGTATCATGGTCTCTGTGGACAGGGAACAGTCTCTATTCTGCTCTGTGTCAGTGTGTATCAGGGGTTTTGAGGACAGGTGTCAATCCATATCTGCCAAGTGACCCTATGTAGGGGGAACAGTCCCTATTCTGCTCTGTGTCAGTGTGTATCAGGGGTTTTGAGGACAGGTGTCAATCCATATCTGCCAAGTGACCCTATGTAGGGGGAACAGTCCCTATTCTGCTCTGTGTCAGTGTGTATCTGTCACGACTAGTAATGTGGTCCAGCACGCAGAAACTATGTAAACATATACATAAGTAAGAAAAGGAAAATAATAGGATAGAGCGTGAACCGGACCTTAGAATGGCCGGACTAATACGCTAGAGACAGAGAATGGTCAAAGGGAAAGCCGAGGTCAAGGAAGCCAGAAAATACTCAATACCGATAAAACAAGCCAAGTCAGGGAAACCAGAGATCAGAATAACCAGGGAAACGCCAAGGATCAGGATACCAGGAAATCAGAAACACAGAATCAGCACTTTCAGGAAACCAGGAAACTGAAACCACGACATGGCAAAGTAATGGGGAAAGCTAGGGGTTTAAATACCCCTCTCTAGGCTATGATTGGTCAGAGGGCGACCTCTGACCCCAAAACGCGCGTGTGCGTTGACGTCGTGACGTCACGCACACGTTGGTATAATTCTCGGGGGCGGGGCTAGCAATAGACGCGACCACGCGGTCGGCGCCATCTTGGATCTGGGCGCGATAACCGGAAGAACTACGTGCGCGGTTCCCGGCTCGCCGACGAGCAGGTAAGCTCGTGTAGTCGGAGCGGTCGTGCCGGTCGGGCACGACCGTGAGGCTCGGCGGGCCGGTGACCGCAACAGTACCCCCCACTCGAAGACCGCGCACCGGGCGGGAAGGACCCGGCTTAAGAGGAAAGCGGTTGTGAAATGACCGGATAAGACGGGGCGCATGGACCCGGTCAGCAGGAACCCAACAACGTTCCTCGGGACCATAACCCTTCCAGTCAACGAGATAGGACAAGACACCTCTGGATAATTTGGAGTCCATGATAGAATGGACTTCGTATTCTTCTTGATCACCCACTACCAAGGGCGGAGGAGGAGTGGATACCCTGGTGTAGCGATTGCAAGTAAGGGGCTTGAGCAGAGACACATGGAAAGTATTCGCTATTCTCATATGAGCCGGTAGTGCCAAAGAATAGGTCACTGGATTAATACGTTGGGTAACTCGAAAGGGACCAATGTACCGAGGGGCAAATTTCATGGATGGGACCTTAAGCTTGATATGTCTTGTGGAGAGCCACACCCTGTCACCTGGAAGATAGACAGGATTAGCGCCCCGTTTCTTGTCAGCTTGGACCTTTGCTCGTAATGAGGCTTTTTGCAGAGCTGAATGGACGGAATCCCAGGTATCATGAATCGATTCTAAACGGGTGTTCAAAGCGGGGATATCTGTGTCTGAGAATGCAGAAGGTAAAACAGTGGGGTGATAACCCTGATTAACAAAGAATGGACTGTGATTAGAAGATTCATGAGTGGCATTGTTTCTGGCGAACTCAGCCATGGGTAAGAGCTCATACCAGTTAGATTGATTGGCATTTATAAAGCAACGTAAATAGGCTTCTAAAGACTGATTCGCCCTCTCTGCTGCTCCATTTGTTTGATGGTGATATGCTGACGAAAAGGAGAGTTCGACGCCCAATTGTTTGCAAAAGGAACGCCAAAACCTAGAAACAAACTGGGTACCTCTGTCAGATACTATGTTTTTGGGTACACCGTGCAACCGAAAGCTCTCTCTCAAGAATATTTGAACTAGATCTTGGGCAGATGGTAATTTTTTAAGTGGGACGAAATGTGCCATCTTCGTGAATCTATCAATAACCATAAGAACTGTATTAAACCCGTTAGAACTGGGTAGATCCACAATGAAATCCATGGCCAAGTGGGTCCATGGAGCACTAGGTATGGGCAGTGGTTGTAACAGTCCAGGAGGTGACCTAGGAGGAACTTTAGAAACGGCACATATTTGACATGCCCCAACATAATCTTTGATATCGTTTCTAAGAGCAGGCCACCAAAATCTCCTGGAGACGGCTGAGAGAGTTTTATGGACTCCAGGATGGCCCGCTGTGAGGTTGTCATGGAACAAATCTAGTACCTTCTTTCGAAACTGAGGTGACACATACAGTTTGTCCGGAGGTTTTCCCACAGGTGCCTGAGTTTGATCTGCTATTATGGCACAGAAGAGTGGAGAAGACACTTCGGAAACAGTAGTGGCAATGAGGCATTCAGGAGGTACAATAGGATATATCACCTGTTCTGGTACTTCATCTGTCTCAAACTGCCGAGAAAGTGCATCTGCCTTGGTGTTTTTAGTACCAGGCCTGTACGTAATTACGAAATTGAATCGGGAGAGGAACAATGACCACCTAGCCTGACGAGAGGACAGTCTCTTAGCGTCCCCAATATAAGCCAAATTCTTATGATCAGTAAAGATCAAAAGTGGCTCTTTGGAACCTTCCAAGAGATGCCTCCATTCCTTAAGGGCAAGTACAATGGCCAAAAGTTCCCTATTCCCTATGTCGTAATTCCTCTCTGCAGGTGTGAGTTTGCGAGAGTAAAATCCACAGGGATGTAAAGGCGTATCAGGACTTTCTCTTTGAGACAGAATGGCTCCAACTCCTGTCTCTGATGCATCCACCTCGAGGATAAATGGTTTGGATGGATCAGGATGGGTCAGGACAGGTGCTGAGGAAAATAAAAATTTTAATTGTTCAAATGCCTCTCTTGCTTCTTTGGGCCAAGATATACAATTTGCTCCTTTTTTTGTTAAATTGGTTATAGGGGAAATCACGGAGGAAAATCCCCTTATGAATTTGCGGTAGTAATTTGCAAAACCTATAAAGCGTTGAGTAGCTTTAAGGCCCTTGGGTAATGGCCACTGTAAGACTGCCTCCAGTTTGCGAGGATCCATCTGGAAACCAGACGGAGATATAACGTATCCAAGGAATTGTATCTCCGTTTGGTCAAACTGGCATTTTTCCAGTTTACAGTAAAGGCCGTTTTGTAACAGGGTTTTCAGTACAATTCTCACATGATCGTGATGTGTCTCTAGATCTGGGGAATGGATGAGAATGTCGTCCAAATACACTAGAACGAACATGTGAAGGTACTCTCTTAGGACATCGTTAATAAAATCCTGGAATACCGCTGGAGCGTTACATAATCCAAACGGCATAACCAGGTATTCGTAATGTCCCATTCTGGTGTTAAATGCGGTCTTCCATTCGTGACCGTCCTTAATCCTGACTAGATTGTATGCACTTCGGAGATCGAGCTTGGTAAAGACTCGAGCTCCCTTCAATCTGTCAAATAGCTCTGATATAAGGGGAATAGGGTAGGCGTTTTTAATGGTAATCCTATTCAAACCCCTATAATCAATACAAGGGCGTAGGTCTCCTTCTTTTTTAGAGACAAAGAAGAATCCAGCCCCGGCTGGTGAGGAGGACCTACGGATATGACCCTTTCTGAGAGCATCCTTAATATATTCCTCCAAACAAAGATTTTCCTGGGGGGACAAGGCATAGATTCCTCCCTTGGGAGGCATAGTCCCTGGTAATAAGTTTATAGTACAGTCATAAGGTCTATGAGGAGGTAACCCTTCTGACTGGACCTTGTTAAATACCTCTTTCAAATCCATATACTGCTGTGGAATTTGTGTGGTCAAGGGAGGTGTAACAGGAACATTGATGGTGCAAATAGGTTGTGGGATTTGCTTAAAGCAAACACCTTTGCATCTCTCACCCCAACTCACAATCTCTCCTTCAATCCAATCCAAACGTGGATTGTGTTTCAGGAGCCAAGGAAAACCGAGTATTATCGGCACTGTAGGTGAAGATATAATTTGAAAGGTCATTTCTTCAGAATGGAGAATACCCACTGAAATAGTGATTGGCAGAGTTTCGTGTGTGATGAAAGGCTGGGTAAGAGGCCTTCCATCAATGGCCTCGACTGCTATAGGTTTCTCTTTATGTCTTAAGGGCAGGAGATGTTTTGCAGAGAATTCTTTGTCTAGGAAATTCTCTGCTGCCCCAGAGTCAATCATAGCCTCACACTGAACAGTAGTGTTCTTGAAAGATAAGGTTACTTTGACAAGGAAACGGTTCTTAGTCAATTTAGGGGACATATACATCACACCTAAGGTCGGTCCCCGTACGTGCCTTAGGTGTGCAAGTTTTCCGGCCGAACCGGGCATGACGATCTTAGATGTCCCTTCTTGCCACAATACATACATAACCCCTCGTTACGTCTGTGTTGTCTCTCTGCCTCAGTGAGTTTAGCGCTACTCAATTGCATGGGTTCAGGTTCTGGAAGAGGCGTTTGGCTACTCACCACTGGGTTAGAGAAACGAGGGGCTATGGACAAATTAGAACGTCTGTTACGTTGTTTGTTTTTCTCTCCCTCTCTGAGCCGGTTATCAATGTCTATCATGTATGCAATAAACTCGTTAAGATTAACCGGAAGGTCTCTAGCTGCAGTCTCATCTTGTATACTCTCAGCTAGACCCTCAGAGAAAGCAGCCACCAGACCACTATTGGTCCAATCAACCTCAGATGCTAATGTCCTGAACTCTATTGCATAATCGGCTACAGAACGACTGCCTTGCTTGATTCTCATAAGGGCTTTGGCAGCGTTCTTCTCCCTGCCTTTAGGTTCAAACGTAGCCTTAAAGGCCGTAAGAAAAGTATTGTAATCACGGGCTACTGCGTCACCACTTTCCCATAAGGGGTTAGCCCAGGTTAAGGCTTTTCCTGTTAATTGGTTCATCAGATAGCCAATTTTCGATCTATCTGTTGGGAATGAACCTGGGGAGGCCTCAAAGTGGTATTCAATTTGGTTTAAAAAACCTCTGAATTCCTTAGAATCACCTCCATAGCGAGGGGGCGGTGACAAGGTTATGGACGGTGGTTTATGTGGTACGGGAACCACTACAGGTGGCGGAACCACAGGTGGTACCGGAGGGACCTCTAAATAGGCAGTCCTCTGGAGCAAGGTCTGAAATGCCTGGGCAAATTGGTCTAACCTGTGGTCCATATCCTCCACCCTACTCTCACATGCGATCATATGCTTGCATAGTTCTGCAGGATCCATGGCCATGTCGTAATGTCACGACTAGTAATGTGGTCCAGCACGCAGAAACTATGTAAACATATACATAAGTAAGAAAAGGAAAATAATAGGATAGAGCGTAAACCGGACCTTAGAATGGCCGGACTAATACGCTAGAGACAGAGAATGGTCAAAGGGAAAGCCGAGGTCAAGGAAGCCAGAAAATACTCAATACCGATAAAACAAGCCAAGTCAGGGAAACCAGAGATCAGAATAACCAGGGAAACGCCAAGGATCAGGATACCAGGAAATCAGAAACACAGAATCAGCACTTTCAGGAAACTGAAACCACGACATGGCAAAGTAATGGGGAAAGCTAGGGGTTTAAATACCCCTCTCTAGGCTATGATTGGTCAGAGGGCGACCTCTGACCCCAAAACGTGCGTGTGCGTTGACGTCGTGACTCACGCACACGTTGGTATAATTCTCGGGGGCGGGGCTAGCAATAGACGCGACCACGCGGTCGGCGCCATCTTGGATCTGGGCGCGATGCCCGGAAGAACTACGTGCGCGGTTCCCGGCTCGCCGACGAGCAGGTAAGCTCGTGTAGTCGGAGCGGTCGTGCCGGTCGGGCACGACCGTGAGGCTCGGCGGGCCGGTGACCGCAACAGTATCATGGTCTCTGTGGACAGGGAACAGTCTCTATTCTGCTCTGTGTCAGTGTGTATCAGGGGTTTTGAGGACAGGTGTCAATCCATATCTGCCAAGTGACCCTATGTAGGGGGAACAGTCCCTATTCTGCTCTGTGTCAGTGTGTATCATGGTCTCTGTGGACAGGGAACAGTCTCTATTCTGCTCTGTGTCAGTGTGTATCAGGGGTTTTGAGGACAGGTGTCAATCCATATCTGCCAAGTGACCCTATATAGGGGGAACAGTCCCTATTCTGCTCTGTGTCAGTGTGTATCATGGTCTCTGTGGACAGGGAACAGTCCCTATTCTGCTCTGTGTCAGTGTGTATCAGGGGTTTTGAGGACAGGTGTCAATCCATATCTGCCAAGTGACCCTTTGTAGGGGGAACAGTCTCTATTCTGCTCTGTGTCAGTGTGTATCAGGGCTGGGCTTTGAGGACAGGTGTCAATGTTAGGTGATTTCTGCCCTTTATGGATTAAAAGCAGACTCTGCATCAACTGTGCAATTTTCCATGGGAGTTTTGCCATGGATCCCCCTCTGGCATGCCACAGTCCAGGTGTTAGTCCCCTTGAAACAACTTTTCCATCACTATTGTGGCCAGAAAGAGTCCCTGTTGTTTTTAAAATTCGCCTGCCCATTGAAGTCAATGACGGTTCGCGCGGTTCGCCGGTTCGCGAACATTTGAGGAAGTTCGCGTTCGCCGTTCGCGAACCGAAAATTCCGGGTTCGCGACAACACTACTGGTTGGGAGTGTGCATCTAATACACTTGCAAACCCATGTCTGCTAGTAACCTTATTACCTTTGGTGTTGTAATCAACTTAGATTTTAGGTGTAAGCGCATGAGGTTTCTATTGTCTACTATAGGTTGGACCAGTGTGTCCTCTTTTGTGGGCTTTATTCCTCGCATTAATACCATAGTTTCACCTTGCCTTTTTATTATCTTATCTGTGGTTTGTCTTCAATATATAGGGTGTAACTGAGAACTTGAGGGGATGGAGGTTAGGGAAGAAGGAATTAAAAAGGGAGGAGGAGGAGCCAGCCAGTGTTCACATGATAGGAAGGCAGGAGTACCTAAGCTAACGTGTACTGGTAATGTGCCAGAGTGTATTTTCTTCCGTTCCCGACATAGAGGAAGCCAGGTGTTGTGTGTAGATTTGGTTGGTTAACTAGGGTGTTTGAATGGCCAATTTTCCCATACTTCCTCTTGTTGGTGGAATTTGGGGTATGTTTACCTCATATCTTCCTACAAGGGATATATGTCTTCGATGATTTCACACATAGAGGTGTTATTTGGGGAGAACCAGTTCTTGGCTATATACGACAGAGCTGTTATGAGAATATGAAAAAATCAAATACCTGATCGGTTTAGGGTATATGTCCTCAACAATGAAGGAGTAATTAGGAGGAGGTATTGGGTATGGTCACTTTTGTGTGTTTATGTATTAGCGTTATGAGGTCTTTTCAGTAGGGTTGTATTTGGGAGAAACTCCATCAAATGTGGATGAACGTGAATGAGTATTTGTGGCATCTTCAACACATGTTTGTTTTGGATGGGTTTATGTTTGCTATATGGGTCTGTACCATGTACCAGCAGTAGGATATTTTCCTTGAAAGTTCCATGTGGGATGCACATAGAATTAGTCCCTTATAGGTGTTTACAGCTCTCAGTCATGTGGTTTCTGGCAGCTTGCGGCCTAGGTCTTTTTCCCATGCCTGCATGCAGTGCATAGTTTTTTTTTATCTGTTCCTGAGTTAAGTAGGGCATAAATGATAGATATAGTTTTTTTCACTGGTGGAAGGGCCATGAGGAGTTTTTCAAAGTCTGTCAGCATTTTGCACGTTGACAGAGAAGGCATCTTCAAATGGGTATTCCACCAAGATTGTAATTGTACATGTGCATGTATCATTAAAATGGTTTTAATTTCCCATTTAGTTGCAATTCGTACATGTATTTAACACCACATCTATTCCATACACTAAAGTTGAAGTCAGGAATTATAACAGACAATGCAGATATTGGTGTGGCTAGTGAGGCAGGGTGGCAGCTGCACAGACCTGGCCTTGTGTGAGAGGGTATCCACATCATGTTTGATACACCATGATTCCATCCAAAAGTGTTCAACATGGACAGGGAGTTTGACACCTAAAAAAGTGAAATAATCATTCCTCCAATCGTAGGAATATTTGGCTTTTAGTTCCGACAGGTAGGCATCCTCCATCCTCACTGTGGCCTGTGTCTTTGTAAGATTAAGCTTATGATAGGAACATTGACTTTAGGATTGCAGTATGGAACAGATTGATATTTTAACGATAACTTACCATTTGGTAAATGATTGCAAGAAGCATTAAAACAAGTCCAATATCCATTATTAATATATACCCATGGAAGATAGCATCCAAGAATATGTTTCAAGCAAAAATGGGGCCTTAGTGGTTATGGTTATTACAGTGTTCCTTTAAACTGATGTACAAAAGGTCACATTAATATGATGTAGGTTATTTACTTTGAATATATAATAGAGAGAATAGAGGAGGGGTCTAGATTCTTGCTTGATGGAATAATGGACTCCAATAATCTCCATCTGGAAACCTTTCTTGACCTACACATGTCAGAGTCCCCAAAAGAAACCACAAAGGACCCCTGCTAGAAGTCTAATGATTTAGTTTTTTTTTTGTATTTGTCAGAATGGATACACTAAAAATAAAAGTACATTGGCTCTAATTTGCGATTTGTCTCAAGCTCACAAACTCTTCCTGATCTCAGAGGAAACAGTTACACAGTTAATTCTGAATAGGTGTTTCTCGACACAGGAAAGGCATACTGTAAGTAGGGTGGCTTTTTATAGGCAAATTGAGACTGGTCATATGGGTTAACAATATCATCAGAAGCAGACCTGCCTCAGCTAAGAAACCATGTTGACCTACAATATGTATTATTTTTATTATTATTTTATTATTTATATAGCGCCATCAGATTCCATACCGCTGTATCATACCATCTCATTAAGGATACTGGTACAATAAACGCTACTATCAAGTAATGGTAATAGCTCTTGAAAACATGAGTGGACATGCATCTTTGATGAGATGAAAGTCATTTATATTTAAGGATATACTACACTGTTCTGCTTTCTTTGTTTTTACATGTACCATAAATTAAGTTGATATCATATCCATCAAGTTGGCTGTAAGTATTTTTAAATATTAAAGCACATAAATGTGGACACATTTTCTGTTTTATTTCATTACTTTGTTCTATTCATCATTATTTATCACTCCCAGTCTTTTATCAAATGTCTGAGTGTAAGAAGTGATTTGCCTCAGACATGATTTGCCTCAGACAAATGCCTCAGACATACCTTGGACAATTTGGTGAGATTCAGGGTTTGCTTTTTTCTACAAAACCGGCATTGCTCTGAATTCAGTGTGAAAGGTTAAAGGTAATTAGCTGGTAAAAAAAGAAATTTGTCTACAGTTGAGGTCATATCTAAAAAAAAGAAAAGAAACAAATACTAGATACCAGTAAGGAGCTATAGCTGGCATAATATGCGATGCTGACTTTAGATCTGTCACATAAGTATTAACAATACTAATGGATGTATATAGAAAACTCAAAGTATATCACTATAATTATAACAATAATAATAACAAATTACTAAATGGATTGGAACTTCTCAAAAATATAAAGAGAAAAATAATGCAATCATCCTAATCCTGACATTCGCATAGTCGTCCCAAAAAGCATATTCCTAAATTTACCCCATAAATGCTTTTCCCATAAAACACAGACACAGGCAACCAAATTATTTTGGTTAAAAGTTATCACAGCTTTTAATTTTATTATTATTATTAATAATATTATTATTATTGACATTTATATAGCGCCAACAGATTCCGTAGCACAGTGATTCCTCAAGTACCCCCGAACAATCCAGGATTTAGTGATTAACCAGTTATGTCTAAGGCATTTAAAAGAAAATAATATTAATAATAAAACACTTTGGAAACAACAGGGTAATCCCTAAATTCTGGACTGGCAGGGGGTACTTTAGGATTGGGTTGGGAACCCCTGAATTCTGCACCATAACCCTTTCTGTTTAAACACAATCTCTGCCATTGAAAAAGAGTAATTTTATCAATGTTATATGTTTTGTTTTCAGAATTTAAAAGTAAATGAAGGGGTTTCATCAGAATGAGAGATTTCTTATTATTATTTAAAATTCACTTGGAATTTATTTAGAATTTCTGACAATTCTCAGGAAAATGCTTTTTGTGTTGCAATTAGAATGTATTAGAAAATAGATGGGATGTGTCACTAATTTTATTATTGTTACTGTGGTATTTTACCAAACTCTATAAATTATATACACATAAACTCTGGTCTGTCTACTTTAACAAATATTTATTCAGAGAAAAAACAACAACATCATACAAATAATGACACACAATCTAACTAACTATACCAACAACAACAACAATCTAACTAACAATATCAACTAAATCTTATAAAGTCACCCGATCCCACTCACAGTTCACAATTATAAAAATTAGCCCATGTCTGTTCAGTAGCACAGCCAAGAAGGAACAGGGAGGCATGGGGATAGGGGGAAGTGGTTATCTTGTTCCTGACTTGTAAAGGTATTGAATTACCCAATTACCATATCAAAGGGTAAAGCTTATCCCACTGTAAGAAAAGTACATGAGTTTGGTCACATGCCCTGGTCACCATATTAGTTTGTTGACAAAATATCACCACAATACCACCATTTCTAATCAGCATGGCTGCACTCTGAATGTTCTCCTGAGATGGTATGCTTGGTACCAGTCACAGATCAGCCCACTGTCAGAATAATGGATCATTTTCCTCAAGTTACACAGATCCACCACCAGCTAGTCTAGACTGCCCATGGATTTCATTGCATTGTATTAAGTTTAATCAAATGGCTAGCAACATGTGCATGCTGTGTATTTTCAATTATTAATGTCACCTTGTGACAAATATTGTCTACTGTACTCCATCCATCTGCCTGTGTATTCTTCTTGCATTTACACTCTTATCAGTGGACAGTAAACAGAGATACCAACTTCCAGTGGAGCCCAGCATACAGAACTACCAATATGATATAATACCTAATTTACTACATCACATGTTGGCTGATCAATCAAATAGAATATCAATCAAACCTGCCAAGTATGTACCAATAAGTTTAGCTACAACTGTACTGATGAAATATAGAATAGGAATTAATATTATCACACTCAATATATCGCACTCATACTGCAGTTAGAATAAGATATAACTATTTTATTATAACCTCCCCAATGGGATACGTTTAGTTCCCAACATATATAAGACTATATTAGTGAATGCAATTTATATTTAAAATGAAAGGAAATCTTCATACATTACCAGAATTCTTATGGTGAAACCAATCAGTTTGGAATTCTCCACGCTGGGTTCTCTAGTCTGTAACTCAGTCTATTACCATCAATTAGTCCCTTACAGCACTGCTCCTTAAGGCACACCTAACAGTCCAGGATTTAGGGATTACCCAGGTGTGCCTTAGGTGTTTAGAAAAAGAAAAAAAAACAGGTGTGTTTTTTTTAAAATACCTTAGACTCCGATAATGTTTACCCGGGTAATCCCTAAATCCTGGACTGTTCGGTGTGAGTTGAGGAGAGGGTTGAGGAGCACTGCCTTACAGGACCTTATTTACTTTGCCTTCTTATCTATCTGATCTTTGATGAGGATCTAAAGATTCCTGATCCTCCCTATTTCTTATTTTTCTCCCTATCGAACCATTTGTAACGGAACCGCTGGCACCCCGACCTGGTACCTTCCACTGACGGATGCTCCTAGTGCTTTCCGAGGGCTCCAAGCACTCCACCTGACACCATAACAACTGCAGACCCCACGAACCGCCACAGCTTGGTTGGGGTCTCGCCGTCTCCACCCGTCTTACCAGAGCTTAGTGATTATACTCTGGGGAGTATAGTGATTATAGCAATCCCCAGAGTGTAGTTCTCCAATCCACCAAAGGGCTTTCTTTTATGCAGGTTTATCTGAGCACTCAATATATCCGAACAGCGCTCCGATCCCGCGAACAGAATAAAATCGTCATGGGGTTAAAGTTTAGCAAGGGCTAAAGAGAGATTGAGGAGGGACACTAGACAGGAAAAGGGGGGTGGAGAAGAGGCACATTTTCTCATGGAATTAAAGGGGCAGAAGAAGTGTGTTATAATCCAATATGCCCAAATAATGTTTTTAAAGGGCCATACACCCCAGGGCCATAGGAGGCTGGCAATCAGGCTCCTCCAAAAGCCAGGGGCAAAAGGCAGTTTGTCACACCATTATTTTCCCCTTATCAGTTCCTCCCCCTTGTTTGTAAATGGGCCATACCTGAGATTAAGATCTGGCTTCTGATTAATTTATTTTGATTGGTTATGGGTGTATCTTAATATGTTATAATTGATTTGGCCTCTTGTGACTTAGTAGATGGCACTCTTTCCCCAGGTACGAAAACCATAATTAGATCATTGATAACCTGACTGAACAAATAAATTGACCTTTAATTCACATATACTGTGTTAGTTAAAATCACTTTAAATATCCACCTTTGGATATTCTTTAACCAAAAAAAAGGTTGGTTGTATATCATTATAACATATGTATCATATATCCTTCTAACCTGTATAAATATCTGATAAATATAGTCACATAGACAAAAGGAAACAACTGTGATTCATTGTACATCTAGCTGTGATTCATTGTACATCTATATCAATCAAGGATATAGTTTACACATTGTATAGCAAACATATTTTAGGGTACCTTTGTAAATCATGCATGTTTCAGTATATCTTATCAAGTTGAATTATTTTATGTGGTGTTATTATGTAATGATTTTAGTATGGAAGTGAGCTATCTCTTGTTGGCTGGCAAACACTCTGGATTGTTTCGTAATGTTTATCCGCAAACAATTACATTGTTCCCGTGCTCCTTTGAAGCTGTCTAGATTCTAGGATTTTCAGGTGGGAAAGTCCATCTTTGTAATTCCACATATATCTCAGAGTGAAACTAGATAAAGGGGTTTGTTTGTTTCTCAAGGTTTATCACTCTAAGGCTATTTTGACATTTGTCCAGAGAGGTTACGAGCAGTGTTAGAAACACCTCAGCCAATCTCGTCATCCATATTGTTTCTATGAATATTAGAATTTATACTGTACTAAATAGCACAATATATCACATTAAATATTAAAGACCTGTTTTGCCTATGTGAATCCTCAATGCTGAATGAAAGAAGCAGGTAATGAACAATGAATGAACAGCTCATATTTATGTTCATTAAGAATGGCATTAAACAAAAGTGCAGGATACCAGCACTTTAATTATTTGTAGAGAGAGTCCAATTCAGACAACATGCAGGCATAGAGAGCCTGTATACCTCCAGAAAGGTAGACACATTTTTTAGGCAAAGAGATCTTAAGTAAGTTGTTCTTACGCATGTGCAGAGATACATTAAATATATGCACTTGTGTTCTTCCCCCTTGGGGATCTTTGCTTCCAGTTAATCCTATGTTCCAGCTCTTGCCATGGCCTTCTTTGTCTCTCCCCACCCCCCGAACACTGTTACACTTAATGTTTTGGCACTCAATAAGTCAGAGCAACTTTTGGTCTTGCAGTGCCTCAGTCATACCGATACAAGAGTTCTGCAGAACCATAGATTACCTTCAGGGTCCATGGCTAAATATCCCAATGCCAAAAGGGTGTTTCTGGCAGTTCTACTTTCACATTGTTCTCTTCATCTGTTCTCAGGTGTTAGTTGATCCAGGGGGGTGGGAGGGACAAGCCTCCTAAATGTTTACCTTTGCCTCTAAATATGCCCAAATGTGTCACGGCTCTCAGCTCTTCTGTCGGCGTGGCTGCACATAAACTAGGCAGCCATGCAGACAGAAAGGTTTCAAACTTACCTTGGTCGTGGCGGGCAGCTGCCAGGTCTCCCTCTGTTCTGGTCCCCAGCGGGTGCGACGATCTTAGTAACACGGGCCGCTGCTTACCAGGATTTTATAATAAACTTACCTTCGCTCACATTAAATATAGCGCCAACGTGCGTGCGACGTCACGTCATAGACATGCACGCACGTTTTGGGGTCAGAGGTCAGAGACAGCCAATTACAGCCTATAGAGGGTTATTTAAACCCAAATTATTTTTTTTGCCAGTGCCCTGTTGTGGTTTCCACTAGTTGGTTATCCTAGAGTGTGTTCCTGTGTTTTTTCTGGTATTTGACTTTGGCTTTGTTTAGACTTCCCTAATTTCTGGTATCATTTACTTCTGGCTTTCCTCATCATTGCATCTCATTCTGTATCCCTGACCTCGGCAAGTATTTTGATTATTCTCTGTATGTTAAGTCCGGACATTCTAAGGTCTGGTTAGACGTTATCCTTAGTCTTAATTCTTAGTGATACAATTCTGCATGCTGGATCAACTATAATCCTGACAAAATGAAGGGCAGCGCAAATTCATAGTCCACACGCTTTGCCTTCTTGATACATTCGGGTCCCTGATTGTAGATCCCAGAATGGATACCTCTATGGGACATTCATAGCTACCTTACTCATAGGGGACCTCCACATCAGTAAGTTGGTCTTGCACAGCCTTCAGCTGGTGGACTGTTAGAGAATGGTAAACCCAGATGATCATGATTATACTTTGCATTTGGCTGTTCCAGAATACCTTTTTTGTGCCTCAAAATCTAGTTGCACACATATGCTTCTCACATATCTCATATCACTGACCATTCCCCTTATGATGTAGTTTACCGCTCCACTAATTAAGCCAAAGGAATGGACACAGTAGAATCCTTTCTATCTGATCTTTAGAGGCAGACTCTGCTAGCCACACGTTCAGTGTTGAAAACAGGCTCCTGGACACTCATACCTCAATGGTTTGGGAGGGAAGTGCTCATGCCATTGTACAGAACACTGGTGAGACCTCACTTGGAGTATTGTATGCAGTACTGGAGACCGTATCTTCAGAAGGATATTTATACCTTAGAGAGAGTTCAGAGAAGGGCTACTAAACTGGTTCATGGATTGCAGGATAAAACTTACCAGAAAAGGTTAAAGGAACTTAACATGTATAGCTTGGAGGAAAGACGAGACAGGGGGGATGTGATAGAAACATTTAAATACATAAAGGGAATCAACACAGTTGTGACGAGACCAATCTCACCACTGTGCATTGGAGGAGCCTGTTTGCCTGCCTGCTGCCTTTAGACTATGGCCCCATGTTGAAATGCTTGATTTTCCTCTGCAAAGACACGAAAGCCAGGTCATTCGGTACTTGCCCTATTTGAACAGTGATACCCCCAGATAGCTATACCATGGAGCCCATTCGTATAATGAAAGACTATGTAAAAGACTTTGGCTCCATGGCAATTGAACTGTATGTATGTGATCTGAGTGCCATTCAGTAATAATGTGCACAGAGATCTAAGCTATCTGGGGATATGTTGAATGTACATGTTTTATGCAATAGCTGCAGTTATATATTTTTATGTATTTTATTGTCTTTTGCTACCATGTGTTCAATGGAGTTTTGCCTCTGTCCTTGGAGATAATTGGATCCATGCTTCATTTGGTCATAAATGACTTTGATCTATCTTTTAAACCACTGGACCAATTTAGATGATTTTGACATATGTTTGTATGTATGGAGTATGCTGATTCTGAAAATGAAAGTTTTATGTGAATGTGATCTATACTTTTAAAGTTATGAATAATGTGGAAAAACTGTATTTCTCTGCCTGTGATCATTACATTAACCCATTGTGTAAGGTAATTGCATCACAGGCAGAGGGGATGATTTTGTGAGGGAGTGTCTGAGTGTATTGCAGGTGTTTATTGGTTGTTTTACAAAACCCTGTGGGTGGTACTAATGTGTAAGAATGTGTATATAAGAACAATAAACCCACAGCTCTGTCTGATCACTACTTGACCCTCAACACGGAGCTTTGTCTCGTTCTTGGGGGGATTTATTGTATGCTGTTCCAGTTCGACTGCTATCAGTGTAAACCTTTCATATGGTTTTTCCTATTCAGTTGTTTACAGCATTCGTATGGTTCCGGTTCACCTGTTTATGGTATTCATATGGTTTCCTGTTCGGGTGATTGGTGTCTTCAGTAGCTGCCTGTATATCTGGAAGGGAATATCTCCTAAACGGTTGTTAACCCCTTTTATGCCTGGGGGTGCCGTTACAACAGTAAAGGAGGAGACCATATTTAAAAGAAGAAAAACTACCACAACAAGAGGAGGACATAGTCTTAAATTAGAGGGGCAAAGGTTTAAAAATAATATCAGGAAGTATTACTTTACGGAGAGGGTAGTGGATGCAGGGAATAGCCTTCCAGCTTAAGTGGTAGGGGTTAACACAGTGAAGGAGTTTAAGCATGTGTGGGATAGGCATAAGACTATCCTAACTATAAGATAAGGTTAGAGACTAATGAAAGTATTTAGAAAATTGGGCAGACTAGATGGGCCGAATGGTTCTCATCTGCCGTCACATTCTATGTTTCTATTGATGTTTTACTATTATTAGCTGTAACTTATGATTTCTCAATGTGTTTATAAAAGTCTGTGCTTACTCTGGGCAAAACAAATGTTGAAAATGTCGAGTTATTCTTAGATGTCAGTCTGTGAGTTATAGCCGAACATATAAGTGATGTTTCTGTCAGGACGAACCAATGGCCCAACACGCAGAACTAAGTTAAACACGGAACAAAATAACAAACAGTAACAATGTATAAGAATAACCGTAATGAGCCGAGTTCAGGAATACAGAAAGGTACAAATATGGAATAAGCAAAGCCAAAGGGTCAGGGATACGAGAAATATGGAAAGTCAAGATCAATAACCAAATAACAGTAACAGGAAGGCGCTCTCAGAAAACAAACAGGATGGAAACCATGGCAGGGCACTGAACAGCTGCAGGTTTGGGTTTAAACAACCCAGTAAAGCCTGCTATTTGCTAGTATGGGTCCAATGACCCCAGAACGTGCATGCGACACCGCAGGTAAATTCATGTCACTAGGGGCAGGTGTCCTTGCTAATGCTGCACCCGGCAGCTGTCCTGGGAGCTATGCGGAGGGAGATGCGCTGGAGGCAATTTCTCCCTCCTTTAGTGTGACCGCACCTATAAAATGCGGTCACATCGCTGTGCCGATCGGGCACCGTGACTGCATGACTGCACTGATCAGGTGCGGTCACACTGACGTGCCGATTGGGCACCGTGACAGATTCATTCAGATTTCAGAGAACAATTGGTTTTCTGCCAAAAGATACAGCATAAGCACAAGCTATAACAAATGTTTTTTTTTTTTTTTGTTCAAACAGGTTTTTGGTGTGAAACGTAAGTTTATTTTTTCAATAATGCGGTTTACAGGCTTGCTTGTAAACATTTTCTTTTTTTGGCAGATCACACTGTAACATGTCAGAAAGACATGTTAATATATTTTTTGTTCAATATCTCTAAAACATGATGTGTCAAAGGACAGTTTTAAAACATTTGCATGTTGATCATTCAACCGTTGACAATGAAGAGGTAGAGTACATTTTAAAATGAACCTTTTTATTTATTGATGATATTCTTTAAGCGAAATGTCATTTTAAACCACATTTGCTCAGCTGTAATCCAAAACCTATAGGTAAAACTTTAATTGAACTTAATTCCCTTAGAGGCGATAGCAGTATGTTCTATACATTTTTTCCAAACGTGCATTTGTGTGACTGTGGTTACATACTGCTTCCAAAATGACATGTTACAGTGTATAATGCCTCTCTCTTTTCTCTGCACCACTGTTTACTGTCTGTCTCTCACGCTGTCTATTCATAGTCTAATATGTCAAGTAGACTTGGAGATTCAGATCCGTCAGAAGCAAAATGCGATTTTCAAAAAACTCTTCGACCAAAAATTTTCACAACAGAAACATTTTGAAAATCATAAGAACCGAAAAATGTTCCCCGTGAATAAGTCTAGTAGCTTCTGACACTTAATACCTACTTTGAATAATTATTTTACATTTTGTTAAAGAGACACTATAGCAATTGTTTCCCTCATTTTGGGGGCTTCCACAGACATTTTCAGATTGACCCCAATTTTTTTTTAATCAAACTGAAATATAAAATTGAATATAACTATACAAAATTAAATCCAAACTCCCACCACTACTGGCCGGCAGCAATGATTAGAGCACACAGCATCACCAATACATATAATACAAACTAAAGAAAAGAGTTACTTGCACATCTTCCCAGATCCCTGTGCATTTTTTAGTATCACTCCAATGGCCATTTAATTGTAAGCTCACCTGTCACGTCAAGGCAAACCTCTTAGGTGAGTCCTACATTAGCAATTCACATATTTACTTGAAGCTGAAAAATGCAATGTGAATTGTTAGCACAGGACTCACTTAAGAGGTTTGCCTTGACATGACAGTGAGTTTACACTTAAATGGCCATTGGAGTGATACTTAAAAAACTCCAGTTATTTAAATGTGCATTGCGATTTGGGATAGTGAGTAACTTTTCTTTGAATTATCAAATCGAACTGAAAAACTTTTGACCAAAATTCTTCTGAATCAAAAAAAAAAAATCAGAATCATCCAAATCGAAAGTAGCTATGATTTTCACCATGTAAAAGTCTATTCTAAAGCATTTTTCTCAAATTATCTTCCAAATCCAACTATCTTCTAATTGCTCTCCCTGTCTACAGTCTTTTTTTTTTTTTGCCTTTCTTTATTTATTTATTTTTTTTTTCAATGTTTGATTTTTATTGAAAATTTTCTTTAGATAACTGATAATGGGGGTACAGAAAGGAAGAAGGGATGGGACAAAGATGCAAAATGTACATATATATACAACACATATATGCAACACATAAAAATACACTCAAAAATACACTCAGGACAGCATTGTTTTATAGTTACACAAAAATTGTAAATACAGAATGGTACTGTGAAACCTTAAGAGTTCAGGTGAGTAAATCCAACTAAAGGCAATAAAGTCCAGTAGAAATCCAAGCAATTATGGTACTTAAATTACAGCAGGCAGTGCAAAGCATGTATAATCGGTGCGTGGGGATGCGAGATGTGACTTCGGAGAGTGCATTAACCATCGGTGGGATATAGTTAATTCACCACTTGGACTGTGATCCATGCCAAGCTGCCCTACACAGGGTAGACTGGGATTTAGAATCCTGTAGTGATGCAAACCATATACCCGTGAATGTAAAGGCTTTATGTTGCCGTATTGTGTTATGCACCTAGGGAATAGAGGACATCCTTGTGTTGACGTCTGACCTCTATGGAGCAGGCCTGTGCGTCTATTGTGAGTTTAGCAAAGTTATATGTCATAGTGATGCTTTGGTTACAACATTTGAAATAGAGTGTTTGATATATTATAACCCAGCTTGTGCGGTCTCATCATACAGTTCGTGTGGTGGGAGGACGCATCAGCTGTTAACTAGAGGTGTTATCAGGGGCCAACGATTTGGAATAGACCTGTTAGTAGGTGTTAATTATCCCACTCTTCAGCATGTGGGTGGACGACATCGCCGAAAACTCGGTAGTAGCAAGTGTATTCATTGTTGATCTATTAGCATCCTTATGGAGCGATATCCTATGTGTTTATAAAGAGAGGGGGCTAGGGATTATGAAGTAACTTAGGGAAGAGGGGGAGAAGTGGGGGAAGATTGGGGGTTGGGGAAGCCACCAATACTTGATATTTGATATAAAACACAATCTGTACGGAGCAGGGTAATACAACAGTTAGTGGATCACATCAGTTTAGTGAATTGTTCGTAAGTGGATTCCCAATTGTCCCAATGTGTATTAAATGCGGAGATATTTCCTCTTTTTGCCCATTCCCTTTCATGACAGTAAACGGTGTTGACTCTATTGATTAATTCTTGTAGGGATGGGACTTTGCTGCTTTTCCAATGAGTTACAATGCAGAGTTTGGCTGCTATCAAGACGTTAATGATCGCTACTTTTGACGGGGTACAATGTATTGCAGGTAGAAGATGGAGTAAGCAACCTGCTGGGCCTAAAGACAACTGCATGTTATACAATGAATTAATAACATTTTTCACGTAGAACCAAAAGGTTTTAAGTTTCGGGCAGTCCCCAAAAATGTGTAGAATTGATCCCATTGCTTTATTGCACCTCCAGCAAGCGGAGGTGGCATCCGGGTAGATGTTATGTAATCTACTGGGAACTAAGTACCACCTCATCAGAAATTTGAAATACGCTTCCCACAAGGTGACGCATTTTGTGGACTTTTTAGTGAGTGATATAGCTGCTAGCCAGTCCTCTATGGGAAATTCTACACTTAGGTCGTGTTCCCACTTAAGCATGTAAGGTAGCTTTACAGATTTGTGGTCTGCTGAATGAGCTAGATAGCATAATTTCAAAAATTTCTTTGGTAAACGGGATTTGGCAGACATATAGCAATTGTGGCCTATTGTGCTAATAGACGAAAGATCTAGGTGAGAAATAGCAGTGGTGGTAAGTATGTGTTTTACTCTCAAGTAGAGGAAGATATCACGGTGTGGTAGGTTGTGAGAGAGTTGTAAGTCAGGGAAGCTGCGGAGGCCCTCGGAATTATAAAGGGAGTATACATGAGTGAGGCCATGGAGAGGCCAGTGATGTACGGGGAGATCTGGTGAAATCGCTGTAAGCGCTGACATTGGAGCTAGGTAAAGTAATTCTTTTTTAGGGCATAGAGACCCACTCCATGAAGACCAAGAGCGCAATAGAAATCTTGTGCTAGGAAGTAGGGACGAGGAGGAATGATTAGTCTGTGACCATAACATGTCGGGTAGGGATTGGAGATTACCGCAAGCTTGTTCTAGCTTAAGCCATATAGGGTTACTTTTCCTCGTCATAATATCCAAGCTTTGTGCCAGAGAGGAGGCCTTATAATAATTGCTGATATTGGGGACACTTAAGCCTCCTCGATGGATGGGATGCCAAAGGGAACGGAAGGCAACTCTTGGGGGTTTTCTTCTCCAGATATGTGCATTTATTGCAGCTTGAAATTTGGCAAGGTTAGAGTTCGGGAGGGAAATGGGGAGTGTGCGAAATAAGTAAAGTATGTGTGGCATTGCCATCATTTTAATTGAGTTTATTTTGCCTATCCAAGAGGTATTCAGTTTGTCCCACGATTTCAGTTGAGATGATATTTTGGCTAGGACTGCTTCATGATTTTCTTTTATGGTTTGCGATTTATTTTGAGTTAGTTTAACACCCAAGTATGTGATAGAGGTTCTGCGCCAGTCGAATTGAAATTGTGACTTCAACGTATCTACAGCGTGGTGGGTTAAGTTCAAGGGGAGTATTTGAGTTTTGTTGATGTTGTTTTTATAAAATGATACCGTACCATAAGCTGTGAGAGTTCGTATAAGGTGGGGTATGGAGGAAGATGGGTTGCCTAAGAAGAGTATTATATCGTCTGCAAATACAGCGAGTTTTTTATCTCCTGCAGGAGTGGGAAGGCCTGGGAGTAGAGGGTCTTTTTTGATTAAGCGAATAAGTGGTTCCAGGCATAGAATGAAAATCAATGGGGATAAGGGACAACCTTGCCTCGTTCCATTAGATATGTCGAAGCTGATGGATGAGAAGCCGGCATTAAAAACTTTTGCTGAGGGCGATGAATAAAGGGCTAGTATGCTCGTGAGGAAGGGATCAGAGAAACCAAAGGCTTTCAAAGTGGCCTTCATGTATGCCCAGTTAAGGCGATCAAAAGCCTTTTCTGCGTCAAGGCCCATTAGGACTCCGGTTTGTCGTTGACGAGTGGCCCAATCTATTAAATCCATGCAGAACCTGGTGTTGTCCCCCACCTGTTTGCCTGGCACAAAGCCCGCCTGTTCTTCGGAGACTAAGTTTGGTAGTATAGATTTTAATCTGTTAGCTATAAGTTTCGCATACAGTTTCACATCTGCGTTTAGCAGAGATATAGGTCTTAGGTTGCCACTAGACGTAGGCGGTTTGTTCGGTTTGGGAAGAGTAATAATGTATGCCGCTAGCATTTCTTTCGGGAAGCGGCCCACACTTTGTATTGTGTTAAAAAGCTTGGTAATGTGCGGTGTAAGTTGTGGTTCTAACTTAATGTAATAATAGTTGGAAAGACCATCTGGGCCTGGAGCTTTGTGTTTGGGTAGGGATTTGATGGCTTCAGCTACTTCGTGTTCTGTAAAAGGGATGGTTAGTTGAGCATTTTGTTGTGGGGTGACCTGTGGTAGTGAGATATTTTGCAAAAAAGGTCGAAATGTCTCGGTTAGTTGGGGTGTGTATATTGTCATTTTTATCTAAATTATACAAATCATTGTAAAATGATGATAATTCATTAACTATATCTTGAGGGTTGAACAATTTAGCGTTAGATTTTGAGAGAATGTACGGTATTTTTGTTTGAAGATATTTAGATTTTAATTGATTGGCTAGCATCTTTCCGGCCTTATTGTTTAGATTATAGTAAGTATGTTGAAGTTTTGCCGCTTTAATGGTATGTTCCTCGATTTTAAGGTTTAGTATTTGTTCTCGTAGTAACGTTATTTGTTTGGTTATGGCATGGGATGGGGACTTTTTATTTGAGTTTTCTAGCGAATCAAGTTGTAGTTGAAGCGAGTCATTGAGAGTACGGGTTATCTTTTTTTTAGTTGAGCCTAGTTTTATGAGCGCTCCTCTAATGACGGCTTTGTGCGCCAACCATTGAGTTTCTATGGAGGTGTCGCTCGTGCTATTTGTGGCAAAGTAGTCTTGTAGCTCATGGGTAATTTTGCGTAGACTCTCAGATGAATCCAGGATGGATTCGTTTAGTCGCCAAGTGCCACGGCCTTTTGCGGGGTATGGCACTGCTATTGTAATTAATATCGGAGCATGGTCGGACCATGTCCGTTGACCTATGGAGTGATCCAAAAGATGGGGCAGGGTAGCTTTATCCAGTAGACATAGATCTATGCGTGTGTAGGTTAGATGAACTGGGGAGAAATAGGTAAAATCTTTGGCTGTAGGGAAGAGACTTCTCCAGGTGTCATAAAGATCGTGCGAGAAGATAAGATTAGAGAACAATTTGCTGTTGTGGGAAGTAGTTTTGTTGGGTTTCTGATTGTTGATACGTTGTACGTCCAATGAGGGGTCTAGGGTGCAGTTGCAATCACCACAGATTATAACATGACCTTGTTTAAGGTTAGATATTTTTTTTATAGCTTTATTAAGAAATGAGAATTGGGCATCGTTTGGAGCGTATAGGGAAGTGATCGTTACTTGGATACCATTAAGTTCTCCAACTAATATTAGCAATCTTCCGGACGGGTCCGCATATTGCCTTATGGGGGTGAATACCCAATCTGCGTGAAATAGTATAGCTACACCTTTAGATTTATTAGGTGCATATGCGTGATATGCTGTAGGGTATTTAGATGATTTAAGTTGTGGCGGTTTATCTTTGCTGAAATGGGTTTCTTGGAGGCATACAATGGCGGCATCTGCATTATGCATATCTTTCAACAGTTGCCTCCTTTTGTATGGACTATTCAAACCTTTTGCATTGAGGGAAAGGATTTTCATTGAGTTAGTCATTTTGATAGGTATTAGAGGTGTGCAGAGAAGAGGCGTGAACCCATTTTAGTGAACAGAATGAGCTAAGTCTCCAGGCTATGTCGACCAATGTCAAGGTACTCCATGTGGGAATTCGGAAAATAGCAAGAGGATGTGAGTTGTGGCTTCCGAGGGGGGGAGCTTGTTGTAAGGGTGGAGAGTAAGGGGGGTAACGGAAAGGGGTAACAACAATAACATAGTAACTATATACACAATCATTTCCCTTGAGTGGAAAACGTGAAGTGGCCATATTAAGAACACTAGGTAACTTAAGTGGTGACCAGGGGGGTGGGGGAGCTCCGGTAACCTGATATGGTGGTAGGTAGATAAACGGACTGCTTATGAGTTAAGGAGATTGTCAAGGCAGTTTATTAGTAATGGCCGTGAGATACCTGAGAAGAGAAGGGAGTAAATACTTGGTGTAGGCATTCGATTGTGTGCGGATTCGACACGAGCTATATATATCGGCTCGCTGAATTTCATCCGAACAAATATACGTAATACAGGTAGGTGAACTCTATGGCTTATGAGGTGAGCTCCAAACATGTAAGGTTCAGTGAGTCTTAAGTTGGAGTTTGACCCTCGAATTGTTGCAACATAATTTTGGCTAGTGGACACAGAGACTTGCAACAAACGTGTGCCTCAGGAGAGCTCATGTGTAGCCATCTGTAGGATATTCTCATTTAAAGCTATAGGGTAACAGTTAGCGCATACGTAGCGCACGTAGTAGTGAAGCATCAAATATCACAGACATTACCAAAATAAGAAACATTACCAAAATAAGAAACAATAAACAATATTAAATCAAAAATCTAAATGTTTGACTATAGAGGTAGATAGCCGATTGTGTAACCATCTGTAGGATATTCTCATTTAAAGCTATAGGGTAACAGTTAGCGCAAATGTAGCGCACGTAGTAGTAAAGCATCAAACAACACAGACATCACCAAAATAAGAAACAATAAACAATATTAAATCAAAAATTTAAATGTTCGATTATAGAGGTAGATTACCGATTGTGGTAGTTTAGTTGGTACTAGTGCTAAAAGGGAAATTGATACCGAGATCAATGATTCGCAATTAGAGTTATTCTAGGATTAGTGCGGAGAGACAAAGACATAGTATTTTAAAGTTTAAGGTGAGGGTAGGCTGTATGGTGGTGGATGCGGAAAGGTAAGTGCTGTAGTCATAGAAACATTGAGAAGTATTGGCCAAGTATAAGGCACCTGAAAAGTATTGGCCAAGTATAGGGCACCTGAATGCAATCGATTTATTGCACTGTTTAGCGACCTTGGTCTACAGTTACAAGCCGGGATGATGTGTGCGATTGTGGGCAAAAAAACTCCTTGCCCTTGGAAGGGTGGCAACTAAATGAGATCATGCATCCCTGGGCTGTAAGAGCTAAACGGTGGGATAGCAAACATAGGAGAGGCGGCAGAAAATAACATAACAGAGAAAGATCGCCTCATTTAACAGATAAAGGGGTCGGGAAAAATCTCCTGTCGCTGCACGTGGCGTACACGCCGCGAGAGGGACTAATCCCGACCAGGCAGAAATAGAAAGGGAATCCCTTTACATTTAGGTACAAGTAATGAGGGCGAAAATAGACATAGCATGTAAGTGCATAGAGCCCTTAGTACATAGCAACGTTTAGAATCATACCCATACTGCTACCCGGACAAGGTTAGGTTTAAACGTGACAGTCTATCATTTTGTAGGTTGAGCACCAGCCATCTGCCATTCTGCCGAGATCTTTTTCGGTGATAGTTCTGTTACGACATCTTGGTGGTTGTCTGTGCTGTGCCATAGCTTCCACTCGGATAGAAGTTTCATGCCGTCCTCGGGTTCTGTTATTACGCGTGTCTTGCCTTGTCTCCACACTAACAGCTTGGTTGGATAGCCCCATTTGTAGGCCACATTATGGTTGCGTAAAGTTTTAGTGACTGTTATAAATTCTTTGCGTTTTGCCATAGTGGTTGCTGAAAGGTCTGCGAATAAAGCAATTTTCGAATGCGGGTCAGGAAGCATTGGAATTTTCCTCGCAGCCGAAAGCAGGGTTTCTTTGTGGGAGTAATAATGAAACCTCACTATCACGTCTCTCGGCGTGTCGCTTGTTAGTCGGGCCGGTTTAGGGAGCCTATGCATCCGATCGTACGCCCAGGCAGAGTCCGGCAGATCGGGGGCCAGCACGTTGCAGAGGGACAAAATGTAGGCTGGGAGCGCGTCGTTGGAGACATCCTCAGGTATGCCTCTGAAGCGGATGTTCTGTCTCCTCGATCTGTCCTCCATGTCCGCTAGTTTCATCTTTAAAACAGTATTTTCTTCTGCTAAGGTCTGAAGCTTGTCCACAACTTCATTATGAGCCTTGCATAATTCCTCCGTTTTATTTTCAAGGTGGTTAGTTCTCTCGCCCACACTTGCGATTTCTCGCCTGAGATCGCCGTCGATCCGTTGGAAGTCTGCTTTGATCGTGGCTCTTAGATCTTGTAGCATTTTGTGTAGGCTTCTTTCTGTGACGGGTGAGTCGGCGTATCTAGAGGGTATGGATTCTGGATCAGAGAGGCCTTCCGAGAAATCTTCCTGATCACCATCGCCATCTTGGTTTGGTTTGCGGCGGTCCTTTTTCTTTTTTAATTTCATCGATTCTGAAAGTTTGAGTTGCTTAGGAGGTGACATCTCGCAGCTCTCTTGGGTATAGGGATCACAGGTAATGTAAATATCCGTGAATTAATGGAAGTATATGCTTAAATTGTAGCTTTCAGGTTGTATAGTCGACGGAGCTCCTAAGCCATGCGACCAGCCGCACCGGAAGCCAGACACGCCCCGCCTTTCTTTATTTTTATTGTGCTTTGAGTGAAAACATTAAACATAGATTCTCGTGGTGCCCCAATAGCAATCCCCGAGTTGATTCACAAGCATAACAGTTGGAGCATTGAGATTATCTGCACATTTTTTGTGAACATTACAATAGCGCAACAGGATAAGCTTGAAGCAATAAACATGTGACCAGTCGAGTTAACCCCTGTAACGCTGCTAGGTTCTGTGCAAGGCATGTGGTGGGTAGTCTTAGGGGATAGAATGTTTAGCTGTGGTTTATTATAGGGCACATTAGGTCTTAGGCTGCAGGCTGTGGACCTGAGGCTGCTGCTTCTTGTAAAGTCCATGTACTGTGAGTTTTGAGAGTCTCTGTGTTTGTATGGAGTGCTTGATCCTCTAAAATACTTGTTTAGCAGCCTGGCAGTTCATTTGCCTGTCAAAGGTAGTAGGGACCCTCCCGTCCATCTGGGTCCATCCGGGTGTCTCATGTGTTCTACTGATTGCGGTAGGTCTCTCACACCTGTCAGGCATATTGTCCAGTGGAGCGTCGCCCGTGTCCTGCATGTGGGTAGTTATAAAGGTCCCTTTGCAGAAATACGCTGCGGCTTGGGATCCTCACTCGCTTCCCGCACCTGGCTCAGCTTTGGGCATCTATTTCGGTCGGAGGGTCTCTATCTTCCAGACCGAGGTGTTCGGTGGGTCTTTCAGGTACCCTCCTGATGTGTACCACCAGGGCGCAAGGCGTGGCTGCAGCTCGCAGGATCTCCATGGTGTGTGAGTAGATGGTAAAGTGCCGCGAGCCGCCATTTTACGAGGGAGGCCTTAAGTGCGCTGTATCCCCCAGACGCCTCACAACCTGGGCTCTCTCCAGTAGGGACCGGGATGACCCCCCCGGTCCAAAGGGGGGGTAACGGGACCGGCCAGCAACTCAGGCAATCGGCATGTGGCAGCCGGGAGGGGAGACCCAGTAGCAGCCGTCCACCTCGCTCTCCCCCCGAGTAGGCCGTGGTCCCCGAAGCCTTGTGCACCTCCCAGGGGGCCCAAAACTCCCAGTCTCAGGGTCCGCCACCTCTCCCACAGCCGTGGGCATATCGAGAGTTCACTTTTTTTTGTATAGCTCTGCTTTTTGTAGCTTAAGAGGCACATTTTCTCGGAAGCCTCTCCTGCATGCGACCGGTTAGCATGGCAGTCCGGCCCCGCCCCCCCCTGTCTACAATCTTATCTCTGACTCCTATCCTCTCTACCAATATTTTATATCTGTCCTTAGAACTCTCCTTCAATAGGCAATACTTGTTTTGCCTCCTTTACTTGCAAAGTCTAATGTCTGCCTCCCTTTCCTTTACTATGTAGTGTATCCCATGCCACCTTTTCCTGGCCTAATATTTCCCTCTCTCTCTCTCTCTCACACTTTTCTCTGTGACTGTCTCTTTTCACTCTTCCTTCACTTTTTAAAAATATACAATGATTGTCTGCCCCCTCTTTCAATGTATAATGCCTGATCCCTCCCTTATCCTAAAATGGTTAATGTGTGTAATAACCTCCTAACAACTAATATACAATAATGTCCAATGCCTGTCTCCATTTCTCTTCTAATAAGTTTCCCTCTCCTTTTCCGTGATTTAAAGCTTTATCCCTTACTCACTCCTCCACTGTCTAAATAGTCCCTTTACTTATTATGCCTCTCTTCTACTGTCTAACCCTGTCTATTATTTTTTAGTTAACACCCCACCTCTGCGTGCATAATTGCTCCATTTAGAGTGTCCTTCGTATAAAATGTTTTAACTAGTATGTTGATTTCCCAAATAATATTAGGACCAAGCAATACTCTGGACCTTAATGATAGAGATGGTGTTTATACAGTGAGGCTGTATAGTGCGACTAGCAGGGTTATATACAAGAGTAAGGATTCAAATTGAATTTCAAATTGAAGGTCAGAGTAGCCAAAGGGAAAGCATAACTGACTCTGAGAATTTTTCCAGTTTGACTATTCCGACTTTACATTTGAAATTCTGACGTTAGTGGTAGATGATTTTAGTAGCTGTGGAAAATGTGCCAGAGAGTTGACTCAGGTATATCTGCACAAGCTATGTGTGGATTACTATTAGTAATTCTGTCTGTCGTGTCTGCTCTGTTCTTTTGGTGTGTTTTGTGCTAATTCGTGTAGTGTTGAACCAGACACAGTTTTATTAAACTTCATTATCACTTAATACGGAGTCTATTCCAATATATAATATTGTTTTTTTTCTTATTGTTTCAATTATCTAATGGTTTCTGTTCTCTTCAACTTAACTAATTACTCTCTTACCCTTCTTATAAAATATATAATACCCCTCTATCACCCCTTACAACATGCAACGTCGGTCTGTATTTCTTCCATTAGCTAACGTTCCACTCCCACCCGTTCTGTGACTAGTATCTATACTTTTTATTGCATTGTCTAATGTCTGTTAATCTCATATCTTTACTTCACTCTTTCTATATTTGCACCAGTAGTTTCTCACACACTTTGAGGCCTTTTTTATTTTGTCATTTGCTTAGACTTCCCCATAACTATATTTTTGTCCTGACTTCCTCAATATTTACCACTAAGCATTTTTCTAATTTCATAATCTTATTTTCACCATTTCCTCTTCACATAACATATAGAAATACAAATGTTCTTACATTCATTATGTGCTTACCATCTATGTAGTATGTGTCTTCTCAGTCATAAGAACAATTAATAAAACATAATACAAAAATTTTCACCAACTGGTAACCAATCCAACCCTCAGTATGGGACCTTTTATCATTCTTCTACTCCTCCAGCAAGGTAAGGTGGAATGTATATGTGTAAATCTACTTAATAATAATGGAAATAAATTATTTGAAAAATATTTTCTTATTTACAATAGAACTGATATATATGAAAGAGAATTACATGTTAATATATTTAGAGAAAATGCACTGACCATAAACACTTGAATTAAAAAAAAGTAATTTACCACCTTATTAGCCATACACTGTTCACGTTTGTCTTTAATTTAATATATGTGAATTTAAACCCATTAATATCAATCTCTAAAACAAATATTTTTACTCTGATGTGTTATTAACATTGTTATTTATGTTTATTTTAATTTTACATTTATATTTTGATGTTGTTTGAGATATTTTTAACACCCTAATATGGTGTTTACATTTATTGTTTAGCAGATAATGTGAATTTTTTTGGTATAGTGTTTCTCGGTGCGTTACAAATTATTAGAACAAAGTAAAAACAGGGAAAGCTTCTTATTTAAAATCATTATTATCTGAAATAGCCTTACAGCAAACTATGTGCACAAATTAAATAGCAAAGATATGAAGATTGCAAAATAATGGCTTTGGTTTCCAAATAGATAAAGAATAATATATGTAAAAATAAATAAATCTGTATGCATTAAAACATGGGAGCCAACGTCTACCTAAACAGAAGAGACATTGGTCTACTTCACCAGACTTTCCCGGCAAGTACAGTGACACTCTACCAAATTATACACCTGTTAGTTTGTTGTGACTTCTAATGTTACCTTTATCACCCCAAGCCAGTATGTGAAGCCATACACATGTCTTATTATAACTCATATAATGAAAAAGTGTTTTATTGCACGTATAACACCAATAAAATATAAATTGAAAGAACAAAAAAAAAAAAGAAAGACAGAGCCAGAGGAAGACTCAGCCCGTGTGAGTTATTTTATTCAATATCATTCCAGAAAAAGAGATGTACCTCTTGACAAATGTGACAGAACCATCCGTCTGTCTAGTGCTTTGGTGGATTCGGCTTTTTTGTGCCATCCGTCTAAATGACTGATTCGTTATGTTATGAAGCATGTTTTACCGTTCCAGCCTGTTTCCCAGCCGTTCACCCCATTTCGCACGAACTCCATCTCTAACATATGGGTGGCCGCCATTTTGGGACTTTTGCACGTGTTCGCGGCCATCTTGCGTGCGAACAGCGGTGTTTGCCTGTGAACGCATGGAACTAAAAACGGATACCCAAACAGGTGAACACCGCTGAGACCTCCATGCACCCAGAAATTCATGTTGGAACTACCGAACGACGAGCCATTCGGTAGTTACCTGTAATCGGCTATGGGGAATCCAGCGAACTTGGAGATAGTTGTGGATGATGAGGATTTCGTATGATTCTAACCGGCGAACGGAGACTGACTGCAGGGCCAAAACTTGTGGAACTCTTCTCGGCTAGAAGATCTGTGCAGTCGGTCAAAACTTCAAACATCCATAACTCCCGAACCCCTTAACCGAATGGGCTGGGATTTGGACAGAGTGTTCCCCTAACCAAGACCTTTCAAGCGGTGCTGGACTTAAAGGTGTACCCCCTGGTTTTGGGGTACATCCAGAACTGGGGTAAAATATTGTACAGTATAATTGTGTTATGTGGTTATCTGAGGGGAGGAGATGTGGGGGTGTTACCCTGTGTATAATTGGTTAGTTTCATCCTCCCCCTGGGAGTGCCCTGTGTGCGCCTTTTCCTAATAAAAAGCAGGCTGGATGTTCCAGTCCTCAGATCTTGTTTTGACCCTCAACACGGAGCTTCAGTCTCGTTATTGGGGGGATTCTTATTTACGCTTAAGGACTATTATTGGGAAACTTATGCCGTTTGGTGGATATCGTTATTCGAGAGATTACTGCTTCCCCTGGTTATGGTTCGTGGATTATACAGTATACGAACAAGGACTTGATACGGTGAGAGGGGAAGGTGGCCTAAACGGTGATTTACTTATTAAGACAAAAGGTGTCTTAACAATTGGTGGCAAGCGACGGGATGAATCCCACAACACAGAAGGAAAGAAATGCAGTATGAACAGTTAAGACGTGTTACTCTTAAGGACATAATAGAACGCCGAGGTCGATCAGCAAGCAATTTAACGAAACGGGAAATTATTGCTTTGCTAAGGGAAATGGATGCAACACAGGGAACTGAGAGCGCTAATGTGCCCAGCAGTTTGGATTTAACACCCGAGGAAATACAATTTAACCGGGCAGTGCAAATAAGGCTGGCACACTTTGGCCCCAACCCCTCAGCAGACATTGTGGAACGTGTGCAAGCCGCAGTAGCAGCACACCAAGCGCTCCAAGGAAGAGGAGCTGCAGCAGCAGAGGTACCCAATAACGATTCCGGAAGGAAAAAGGTACCATTTGCTGCATTTAAAAATTTTATTGAAAATGAAGGAGAGATCGATGGGTTCCTGGCCAATTTTGAGAGGCAGTGTGCCCTACATCAGGTACCCACAGACCAATGGGTCACCATCCTCTCTGGGAAATTATTCGGCCGGGCTAGTGACGCATTTTGGGCCATCCCAGAGGAGGAGATCACCAGCTACCGGGCAGTGAAGGATGCGCTCCTAGCCAGGTATGCGGTGACCCCAGAAGTTTACAGACGGCGCTTCAGGGAAACCAACAAGCAAAGTGGCGATTCTTATGTGGAATGGGCTTGCAGAGTTCACCGTACTGCAGCCCACTGGATGGCAGGATGCCAAGCAGTATCGGGGGAGGAGGTGCTGCAGGTATTTTTACTGGAACACTGCTTCGAGAAATTGCCTACCGGGGTCCGGGAGTGGGTCAGAGATAGAAAACCCTCTACCCTACCCGAGGCGGCCCGGCTGGCAAACGAATATACTGATGCTCGCAAACTGGACAATACCGTTGTTAAAGTTCCGACCAGAGTGGAATACCGACCAGCAGCCCCTCCGATTCCAACAACATACCAACCCCCAGTGCATCGCAACCCAGTAGTACCACCGACCAATACTTATGTGCAGCCATCCAAATTTAATGCCAGGGATTATTCCCAACCCATCCGGTGCTTTCTGTGCAAACAGTTGGGACACAAGCGGCCGGAGTGTCCACTGAACCAAGCCAACCAAGCTCAGTCCTGGAGGAGACCAGCCAACACGAATCAGCGACCACCACAGCCTGCTGCTCACTGTGTAGAGCAGGAGGAATTCTGGGGCATCTTGCACGAAGCCGACCCGGTGCAAGCAGCCCATCAGGACAATCGCCAGAAACACCGGCAGACTGTGAAACTAAATGGCCGAGTGGTAAATGGACTTAGAGACACAGGAGCCACCATGACACTGCTCCAAAAGAACTTAGTCTCAGAACACCAGCACACAGGAGACACAGTGGCCGTGAGGGTAGCAGGGGGAGCCGTATTCCGGTTACCTGTTGCCCGTGTTCACCTGGATTGGGGAGTGGGCGCTAGACACGTAGATGTTGGAGTCATGAAAGACTTGCCCGCTGATGTACTTCTTGGGAATGATTTGGCCCCTTTGGTTTCGGCCTATGCTCCGATGGGCCCCTTGGACGTTAACCCAGTGACTACTTGTTCTCAGACCCGTGCCTCTGGAACCAGCCCACCTGCCGAGGAGACCCAGGTAAGACCCTTTTCCCCGACTGACACCTTAGCTCAGACCTCCTTACGTTGGGATTCCCCAGAGGAGTTTGGGAGGGGAACCCGGGCAGATCCGACCCTTCAAAAGTACAGGGACAGAGCAGATGCTGGAGAGGAAGGGATAGACGGGGAGCGGTATAAGTGGGTGGGGGACAGGCTATACAGAATCCCGAAACCTTCCCAGAAGAAGATAGCCCCTCCGCAGAATCACCAGCTGGTGGTGCCCGCAAAATACCGGCAGGAGCTTCTGCGGATAGGGCACGATGTCCCTTTAGCAGGACATCTAGGGTCCCGCCGCACGGTCTATAGGATCTCCCAGAATTTCTTTTGGCCCAACTTCAACCAGGCTGTGCGGATATATTGCAGTACTTGTGACACATGTCAACGGGTAGGAAAGCGGGGGGACCACCCTAAGGCTAAACTATCATCGATGCCTATTATAGGGGAGCCCTTTTCCCGCATAGCTGTTGACATTGTGGGTCCACTGGCCAGGGCTAGTCCATCAGGCAAGAAGTATATTCTTACTGTAGTGGACTATGCCACTCGCTATCCAGAGGCAGTAGCGCTGTCTAACATAGAGGCAGAGACGGTTGCTGATGCCCTGGTTAGGATTTTTACCCGGGTTGGGTTCCCTAAGGAGATTCTCTCCGACCAGGGAACCCAATTTACTGCGGTGCTCACCCAGCAGCTGTGGAAAGTGTGTGGCATTAAACCCTTGCTTAGCTCGCCTTACCATCCACAGACTAACGGTCTCTGCGAGCGTTTTAACGGTACCCTCAAACAGATGCTGAGGACCTTTACAGACACTTGCAGGGACTGGGAGAGATTCCTGCCTCACCTACTGTTTTCATACCGGGAGGTGCCCCAGGAATCTACTGGGTTCTCCCCTTTTGAGTTACTGTATGGGAGACGGGTCCACGGACCCCTAGATCTCATCCGGGGACACTGGGAAGGGGAGACTGAGCAAGAAGGGACCCCCATAGTGCCATATGTTCTGGAACTTCGGGACCGCATGGAGAAACTGTCCCTGATGGTAAGGGAGAAGGCGGCCCAGGGGAGACAGAAAAGGTGGTACGATCAGGGTGCCCGACAGCGAGCCTTCCAGGTGGGGCAAAAAGTATTAGTGCTCAAACCTGTGAAGGCCAACAAGATGCAAGCCTCTTGGCAAGGCCCGTACAAAATAGTAGCGCAGATCTGCGATACTACCTATTTGATAGCCAGCTGTTCAGACGAGAGGGTCCAGAGATCCTTTCATGTGAACATGCTGAAAGAGTAACAAGAACGACCTGAGAACATTGCAGCCGTATGTGCCCCAGCTACAGATGACCCTGAGAATTTGCCTCTCCCTAATCTATTAGAGAGGGACCCCCAGACTGACCTCACCTCCCTCGTACAGCTAGGAGACAGGTTAAAGCCCACAGAAAGGATCCAAGCGAAACAGTTGTTGTGGGAGAAACAAGCAACTTTCTCCCAGGAGCCAGGTTACACCCACCTCACGGTACACAAGGTAGAGACCCCTGGACAGACCCACTTACGACAGCTGTCGTACCGTATCCCTGAAGCAGTCCGAGATGGAATGCGGAAGGAGATACAGGAGATGACCCAGCTTGGGGTCATCGAACCCTCTGACAGCCCTTGGGCTTCGCCTGTAGTCCTAGTACCTAAGAAAGATGGGACCACCCGGTTCTGTGTGGACTACAGGCGACTCAACGAGCGGACTACCACTGACGCCTACCCCATGCCCCGGGTAGGCGAATTACTAGATCGTATTGCCAGGGGACGTTATCTGACCACCATAGACCTATGTAAGGGCTACTGGCAGATTCCCCTGGCCGAGGATGCTATCTCCAAGTCGGCATTCGTCACCCCATTCGGCCTGTACCAATTTAGGGTCATGCCTTTTGGGATGAAGAATGCCCCGGCTACCTTCCAACGGATGGTGGATAGACTCCTGGATGGCTTCCAAGAATTTGCCTGTGCATACTTGGACGACATAGCGATCTATAGTGGGTCCTGGGAGGAACACCTGGTACACATAGGGGTGGTACTGGATAAGATTCGGGCCGCCGGCCTGACATTGAAGCCAGAAAAGTGCCATGTAGGTATGGCAGAAGTACAGTACCTGGGTCACCGAGTGAGATGTGGGAACCAGAGACCAGAGCCCGCCAAAGTAGAAGCGGTGGCTAACTGGCCCACACCCACTACTAAGACCCAGGTATTGGCCTTCTTAGGGACAGCAGGGTACTACCGACGTTTCGTTCCTGACTACAGCTCTATTGCTAAGCCCCTGACAGACCTGACGAAAAAGTATTTACCTAAGCAGGTCCTGTGGTCCCCGGCTTGTGAAGCTGCGTTCCAGGCACTGAAACAAGCTCTCGTGAATGCCCCTATCTTGGCTGCCCCAGTCCCTAACAAACGCTTTCTCGTTCACACAGATGCTTCCATGTATGGACTGGGGGCTGTGTTAAGCCAAGTTGGGGAAGATGGAGGAGAGCATCCTGTCGCATACCTCAGCCGAAAATTACTACCCCGAGTTATGCGGCAGTTGAGAAAGAATGTTTAGCCCTAGTCTGGGCATTGAAAAAGTTAAGTGCCTACTTGTATGGGCAAGAGTTTTCCCTTGTAACGGATCACAACCCCCTCGTTTGGCTTAACCGGGTCTCAGGCGACAATGGGAGACTGCTGAGATGGAGCTTGGCATTGCAACCTTACAACTTTACTATTAGCTACAGACCCGGTAAGCTGAACGGAAATGCGGATGGCTTATCCCGGCAAACCGACATATCCACCACCTCTTAGTCCGGGCATCCCCAAGTTGACCCGCCACAGGGTCAAACCAGGTCTGCCGGAGTGTTCCACAAGGGGGGAGCCGTGTGTCGGTCAAAACTTCAAACATCCATAACTCCCGAACCCCTTAACCGAATGGGCTGGGATTTGGACAGAGTGTTCCCCTAACCAAGACCTTTCAAGCGGTGCTGGACTTAAAGGTGTACTCCCTGGTTTTGGGGTACATCCAGAACTGGGGTAAAATATAGTACAGTATAATTGTGTTATGTGGTTATCTGAGGGGAGGCGATGTGGGGGTGTTACCCTGTGTATAATTGGTTAGTTTCATCCTCCCCCTGGGAGTGCCCTGTGTGTGCCTTTTCCTAATAAAAAGCAGGCTGGATGTTCCAGTCCTCAGATCTTGTTTTGACCCTCAACACGGAGCTTCAGTCTCGTTATTGGGGGGATTCTTATTTACGCTTAAGGACTATTATTGGGAAACTTATGCCGTTTGGTGGATATCGTTATTCGAGAGATTACTGCTTCCCCTGGTTATGGTTCGTGGATTATACAGTATACGAACAAGGACTTGATACGGTGAGAGGGGAAGGTGGCCTAAACGGTGATTTACTTATTAAGACAAAAGGTGTCTTAACAACAACCTTCTTATTGTAAGAAGAAAGAATGTACCTCTCACTTCATGGAAAAAAAATAACCATAATTTTAGAAAATACCTGACTTTTGTCTTATGTTTTAATACAGAATAGAAGTACCTTTGTAATGTTTAGGTGATTGACATGTAAGTTTCCTGCTATGTCTGAAGCAGGACATCAACATATAGCTTGAAAAGTGGGTAACACTGCTACCTCTACTATACCAAACTTGAATACATGCGATGGTGAGGTTCCTAGCGCTTCTTAGATCTGGGTATGGCAGCTGGTAGTTCCCAAACCAGGGTCTCTTCTATCTGGTAGTAACAAGGTATAGGTCAGGAAAGGGTACAGAGATGCAGCGCCTTCTGGGTGTCCTCAGACTCGTATGGTGGTAAGTATGGAAAATATGAGGACAAAAAACAGATTATAGTGTGGTGAGGTAAAATAAGAAAAGGACACCCAGAAGGCACTGCTTCCCTGTACCCTTTCCTGACCTATACCAAACTTGAGTTTAAACCCCAGTATTCACTGCTCAGAAACACCAATAAGAACAATTAGTGCAATCTCCTAGTTATTCAGCAAGTCCTCCATTAAACAATGTATTTATTTTTAACAGAGTTTTTATTGAAATTTTGTATTTAAATACAGACATAATGTACAAATTTGCCATCATTATAATTATTATAAAAACATAATTAATAATATACAGGAAATGAATGGCACATACAAAAAACAACAAATCTACAAAAGCAGGCATGTTCGGGAGACATCAAGTGCAGATGGTCCAGGGGACCGCATACAGATATCCGGAATAAATTTGCTAGTATAAAACATTAAAACCCCAAAAACTGACATCAAGCCAAAAATCTCATGATGCAGCATCCAGAGTCTCAATCCACTGACACATTTTTATATTTTCTAGGGTTAATACAGAATGTTAAAGCAGTGCCTCTTTCTATTTTACACTGATATTTAATAGAATCTTTTATATATTGCCAGGATTCTACGTTTCCTACATTTTCAGGATTCTGGCAATAGATAATTTAAAAGCCAACATTGCATGAATGAGAAGCTATTTTTGTTTATTTGTAGCAATGGTAAATAGAGATGTAGCAAAACCATCTCAGATATTCATATCATATTTGCCTAACCCCAAAAAGCCTACTGGTTTTTGAGAGGATTGAATTCCAACAATTTGTATCAGGGGACAATCCCTCTAAATATGTCTTTCATTAGCTTCTTACTGACCCAATCTCCAACAATAAAAAAACCTAATCAGGAAACAGTTCGTGAGGGGGCTACGTACCACCTATTTAGTAGTTTATAATACATTTCCATTTTATTTAAGCAGTGTACCGAAGAGTATACTGTCTGCAGAGGAGCGCATCAGTCCCTAAGGTTAATCTCAATCTTCAGGTCTTTTTTCCATCTTCCGATCCCTCTAGGTCAGGTCAACATCTTAATAGATCTCATTAGATCTATGCATCTCGACAATAATTTATAATGCTATCCTAGGTTAATGATGTTATTGTAAGAAGCTGAAGATGTTTCCTTTGGCAGTGCTACGATCAAGAAACTTGTGACTCTAATGTAGTTAAATAAGGTAACTCTTATTTTAGGAGATTTTGTTTGTTGAAGATTTTGGAAAGATCTAAATCTTGTTTCATTTAACAGAAAATAAATTTTGGAAATACCGGCTTCTATCCATGCTGTCGGAGTCTATGGTTTCTATAAGTTGTATCATATAGTTTGTTGGTGTTTTTTTCTTTGTCAAATTCACTTGTTTTTTTTCAAAGACTGACAGAATTTATGTAAATTGTCAAGGATTAAAATGTATGAATCTCCCGCTCTGATTATGATTTTTATTACTATTTATATCCCAAAAAGCGTTGATCAGCTTATGAGGGGGTTTTAAATTATCTTCTTCCATAGTGTACCATCATTGTGGTTTATGATTTTCTAGATGCAAATATACAATATGAGACAACAGGGTGGCCCTATGTTATAAAAAAATATTAGGAAGGCCTATTCCCCCTTGTTTTTTGTTCAAATATAAAAGATGTATACTTATCTTTGGCATACACCCAAGCAAAACAGAATTAAGCCATGTTTAGCATATTTAACCAGGGAAGGGGCACTTCTAGAGGGACCATTCTAAAGATATAAATACACTTCAATGTGGTGGACCTTCCCTCTTGATATCTCTAATGGCCTACATTGCTTCAGAGGGTAACTTGTTGGGTTATGCAGTAATATTGGTGCCAAAATATTTGTAGCTTTTCTCGTTACATTTGGACCCTTGATTATTATCTGAACCTTTTATCTCTTGCTTATTCAAATAAAAGTGCATTCCTACAGTCTTTTCCACCTTTAATTTATAGTTTGAAATGATACTAAATGTATGCATTAGAGGCATCAATATAATGGTAGACAGTATGCGATCGGTAAGGGGTAATAAGGTATCATCATCATTGGCATATCTTTTAAGGAGGCTGATGGGGGGCAAGCCACCTAAATGGTTGGTTTTGCACTATATAGTCAGGAATGCATGTTCCTGGCCCTATAGTCTTCAATTAATCAAATGTAGCCATGTGCACAAATCAGGATAAATAGAAACACAATGTCCTATATTATAACATTGTGTCCAGCATGGACTTCACAGTTGGTAAGATAAAATCTTCATATAACCAGATGCTAAATAAAAGTTCCAGGCTGTGTACCTCAAAATAACTTGAAAATATCCCCAAGAATAGAATTTAGAAATCACACTAAAACCAAAAAAAGAGACCTTTACACTGGAAAATGTGAACTTTTTACAGACTCACAAATATCCCTCTATTGCACAGACAATGGACAAGACTTACCATCCAACAATCAGACAATTATTGCAAACCAGAGAAGAAAGCACTCCAAGCTGCAGGACACCGATCTCGACGATTTGTCAGAGCAACCTTAATATATGTGGTGTGCCCAAATTATGGGCTTTATCAAGACCTACACATATATTACACTGAAGAAGAGAAAAAGTATATTGGACATCAGATGAAAACATTGTACACCAGCTTCAATATCGGATACTATTTGTCACGCCAAGGGTGCATAATTCATTTTTGCACTATAGAATATTGCCATTTAATGTATTATGTGTAGTGCATATATGAATTGGCCACTTGGTTGCAAGGTCAGATGACAGAATGGGTAATATAAATGGTATAGGAATGTGAAAGGGGGCAGGTGGTTTACAACATGGATTGATCTTTTTATTAGTCAAAGGCTCTGCAAGGTGTGAAATTCTACACATGAGATGCCTGGATGTCAAGTTCCAATGTAAACTAACTGACTTTAATCATATGGCCTCTACCTCTATTGATGAGTTAATTTCTTTGATATGTTAATGATCATTAGCTTTCAAGAAACCCCCCCCCCCCAAAAAAAAAAACAAGCCTTGTGTTCCAGTATCATATCCAAAATAAACACTATTACTTACCCACAGAATAATAATTAAGCCTCATTTTTATTATATTTAGAATGGAACAAGCACAATCTTTTAATCAAGCCTAAACATGAATTGCATAACTTACCCATATGGGAAGGGATTGGGATGTCTGCTATATTAGGTCGCAAGTAAGGAGTGTGATATATCTATAGAATAGAAAAATGGTAACACATTCATAGATGCAAATATTATTTGTGTGGCAAGTACATAATAGGAGATTAACCCCTTAAGGACCAAACCTCTGGAATAAAAGGGAATCATGACATGTCACACATGTCATGTGTCCTTAAGGGGTTAAACCTAATGGTTCCATTTGGATTGATGTTGGTCTGGAACACAAGGGGGTTTCACTTATGGTTTCAACAGGTACACCTTAACTGAATCCCTGGGCAAGACTTGATAATCCACAGGGTATATATCTAATGATTCTGAAGTGTGTTAGGACTTGTTTGGGGCCCAAAATCTGAGTAAGTCACCATTCCTTTCCAGAGACCCCCTGGGCAGAAGTTTTACTTTGAAAACCTGAGTAAGTGATTAGTACTTCTGGTATTTTATCTTTTTTTGTTTTTATCTGTTGTTGGTGTAAATAATTTGATTGACACCTATATTTTTGCATGCACTGTGACTGTTTTTTGCTCATAATAAATATTCCTTTATTAAGTTCTGCCTTTGTCTGGTTAAGAATCACGTTACCGGAAGAGACTAATGAGGAATTTTGCAATTACATAGATATTGTGCTAAGTGTATTTGGTGGGTTTTTATTATTATGTTACCTGGGGACCAAGGCACCACATTTATAACTTGTCTTGGTGGTGGCAGCGTTAAAATAGTAATATTTATATTATTATGCTTAAGTGTGGGTGGTGTTAACGGGGATTTTATCATTGTTTCCGGCCTAGTGCAGACAAATAGTGAACTTTAACCACCACAACTAAATCATGTACACTCTTGAAGTAGGGTGCGTTTGTGACACTATTTAATACAAAGATCTTCTTAAAGATACTTTCATATACATGTACATTATATACATGCTTTACCATCAGAAACAGAATTTATTTGACTTGTGCATAAATCCCTTTCAGCTGCAACAAGCAAATCAAACACCTGTCAATCAATGATGGACAAATCGACTTCCTAAATAAATCCAAATAAATCAGTTAGTTCATCTATTATTTAAAAAGCATTTGCTTCATTTGGCACAGCTAAAAGGTGATATGATAGAAACATTTAAATACATAAAGGGAATCAACACAGTAAAGGAGGAGACTATATTTAAAAGAAGAAAAACTACCACGACAAGAGGACATAGTCTTAAATTAGAGGGACAAAGGTTTAAAAATAATATCAGGAAGTATTACTTTACTGAGAGGGTAGTGGATGCACGGAATAGCCTTCCAGCTGAAGTGGTAGAGGTTAACACATTAAAGGAGTTTAAGCATGCGTGGGATAGGCATAATCCTAACTATAAGATAAGGCCAGGGACTAATGAAAGTATTTAGAAAATTGGGCAGACTAGATGGGCCGAATGGTTCTTATCTGCCGTCACATTCTATGTTTCTATGTTTCTATGTATTTGTGCACAAGTCGAAAACCTTTCATTCCGTGTAGTTATTGCATTATAATAACAGCATAGCTACACTATTAGAGACAAACTGAATTTAAAGGATCCTTCTAGGAATAAAAAAAATGCATTAATATGAAGAAATCTAATTCACTATAAACTAAATGTCTTAAGTAAAATAATTCTGAAAAATTAGTCTTACTTTTAGTCTTATTTTGTTTCCTAATTTTACACTGTGTGATTTGAATTGTGTTTTTTTACAGACATTGTACAAAGCTCTGCACAGTATTACTGCGCTCTGCAGGATAGAACGATGAGAGTGACAGAGGGAGGATCTGTTACCTCCCGATGTAAATTATCATACCCAGAACGTGATGATTATACAGCACTGCTAATTCAGTGGTATGACTCAGAATATGGAAATTGCTACACTGGATACAATATCGATAACCTCACTATGATCTCCACACATGATAAATATAAAGGGAGAATCTCCATAATGACAAATTCGGTTGAAATCCGGGAAGTGAATAGAAAGGACGGTCCAGTAATCTGCTGCAGTGTTAATGTCACATATACTTCAAATGTTCCATTTTATTTCAGCACATTATATGGGACACGGCTTCTGTTTGATGGTAATAATCACATTCCGTTCATATGAGACATATCTTTCGCTGTTTAGTTTGAATAATATAACATATTGAGCTGAATTAGATATTTAGTTTGAATAATATAACATATTGAGCTGAATTAGATATTATTCTCAATGTTTTTCACATTGCTCCCACTCCTCCCAGCACAGAGCAGATATCAAACAGTAGTTGATCACAGTAGCTACACCATCATGCTGGGCTATGTGGATCCATGTCCTTGTTATCTTCCCTGTCTATTTTATTAGAAATATTTATTCTTCAATATAATTTTAATCGCATCATGCAACAATTTTCCTGGGTTTTTTGGTTTTATGCCTTCTAAGAGTGACTTCATAACACATGGATCTGCAACAAGGGCACCAATGTTTTATATAATAATGGGAGTGTTAAAGACTAACTACTAAATAGCCCACAGCATAATTCTTCCTATTCCATCACACTATACCTTGCAGTATGAGGGCTAAACATAGAGCAGGTGAGCAGCCAGCTCACAGGTAAAAATAAACTGGATAAACAGTTGGCGTCTGCTCAATTGTTCCTGCCCTGTTAACTGAGCACTGGACCTAAATATATATACCGGGCAATTGTCATTTAGGAACCGGTCATTGGTTCATACCCTTCAGTAATTGTAGTAGGTAAGGGGTATTAATACATTTTGGGTGTCTATTGGACCCTCTATACACAAATTATTCCATTCTGTGAAATGGTCAGTCCTCCAGTATTTAAATTATTATGCTTGTATGTTCCTTACTCTTTACACGTTGTAAAGCAAGGACCCAGAATGTGTTCCCCTGTTTTGTGTAGAATTATGATTTCCTTCAGTCACTGTAGTAGGTAAGGTATAAGAATGTATTTATTTATTTATTAAATATCTATACACAAAGAGTTTAATTCTGCAAAATCGTCAGCCCGTGCAACAGAATGCCAATTTTAATGTAATGGAAAGCAAGGGGTGCCCATTTCTAATGGCACTAGTATAACAGTGTTTCAACCTTCCCACTATCTCAATACATGTAGGCATTTGTGCTGTTGGTCCTTGTTCCTTGAGCTATTGCACTTTGATAGGTGCTGCTATATTACATACATTTAAAAAAAAAATACGCACCATTATCACTTGGAATTTTTGCTATTTGTGATTGGTGTTTTTGTTCAATGACCTTTAACCTTTTGAAGGCAGGGACCCAAAATGTGTACCCCTGTCACTTGTAGAATTACTATTCCCATAAAATGTATCCAAATATACGACTGGATTGGAATTGTGGAGTTAGAATTCTAAAATAATGAAGTATCTGTATTTTGGTTAATCTTGCTAAAAAGAAAAAAACGCTTGGTCATCTAACCAAAAACTTTCAAAGTCAAATCCTTATTTTCTAGTTTTAGAAATCCATACAAAAATAAATAAAACCAAATAAAAACAAAGAGACTGTTATATAAAATATTGCCCATAAATTAATCAGATCCTGGGAAAGTTCAATCTTAATGTCTAGACCAGTGGCGTGCAAATATTAGATCCCCGGATGTTGTAGAACAACAACTCCCTTGGTGCATTCCATGCCTATGAAATGTTTAGAATGACAAAAGATAATGAAAGATGTCATTTTAAAACATCTGGGGATCTACCTTTTGGGCACCACTGGTCTAGATAATGGGAAGAACCAGCTGTGCAGCAGTCGATTACCACCTTTTACTATCACTCGCACTGCAACATACAATGTGAGAGAAGAGCAGGTACCAACATAGAGTTATCTGGAGACACCGAGAAAATGGTGTGACAGTGCACATATGCTTCTGGCACCATCACCACTATAACAGACTGCAGTAGTTATGGTGCTGCAAGTTCCCCTTTAACACCTTAAGGATTCCCTTTTATTCCAGAAGTTTGGTCCTTAAGGGGTTAAAGGGATTCTCCAGTGCCAGGAAAGCATTTTCTGGAGTATCCCTTTAAATCTGTTGAGTGCTCAGATTATTACACTTGGTGGGTGTGTATGACAACTTGATTAGAATGATGCTACATTACATAGAGCAAGAATATTATGTCATTCAATTTATGATGCTTACGTTAATTTAATTATCTGTACTTTCTGTCAGCATATACACAAAAGAAACAAAGTCAGATCACTATTGTTTTGTCACCTTCCATAAGAATGAGCAAACTCCTATTCCTCTACTGTCTGTATAAAGATGACTGTATTCTCTCTAGATCAGGTCTGGGTGGATCAGTTGGAAGCTGTTACTGCTCTCACAGGAGACAATATCACCATTTCCTGTCACATTAATTACCCAGCTGGAAGGAACATTAGTGTACAACAAGTTATCTGGAAAATGGGAGAAGATTGTCACATAGCAGATAATATATCAGTTATATTCTCATCTGAGGTCAGGGAAAGTACTGAGCGTTTCTCTGTGGTGGATTTCCCTAATGATGTCTCCCTGCGTATAAATAATATACAGATGAATGATGGGCGGACTTACTGCTGTTTAGTGAAAACCAATGAAGGGGAATTCAGTATAAAACATGGCACAGAGCTGGTGATTACAGGTAAAATAGATTTAACTCACTGAATTCTTAAATATTTCAATATTTAAATATTTTCTTGAATTAAGGTTTTTTGTAAAGGTACACTCCCAGCAATGTAATAAATACCCACCCAATGTTTCATAGGACATTCTCCCACCCTGTGTGTAAGGCCACCAGACCCCTCCATCAAGGTCTGACATCCCTTCTAGTAACGATTTTTCTGATAATGCAGGATAATCATATTATTTTTCGTATTCGGGAATGATACAAAACTGGATTGTGTTTATCCAGCCAACCAACAGGGCACAGATCACGGAGATGCTCACTTCTATTCACAGGAAATAAACTTCTTGTGGATTATAAGCTAAATATAGAATTGTAGTGATTTTTTTGTAATTCCATTTTTTCACACACTTACTTGCTGATCTTATCCCCCAGGTTGCTATCCACTTGTGTTGTTAAATTCATCTCCTCTAGATTGCAAGCTCATTAGATAAGGGTTTTCATTATCAACTTGCTCCTCTTACTGTTTATAATAGTTTTTCTTTATTTCTATTATATTCCCACAATTAAAATTTTAATATTCTGCAGAATTTATTATTTTTATTAATAATAATTACACTTCAATTCAATGTTTAGTGAAAATTAAGGATTTAATTTTATAATTTAGAATTTTGCATTCATATTATAATTTTATTGAGAAAGAGTGATAGGTACAGTGAAGGAAAAAAGTATTATCCCCAGCTAATTTTGAACGTTTGTCCACTGACAAATTAATAATCAGTCTATAATTTTAATGGTAGGTGTATTTTAACAGTGAGAGACAGAATAACAAAACATAAATAAATACAGAAACATGCATGTCAAAAAACGTATACATTGATTTGCATGTCAATCAGTGAAATAAGTATTTGACCTCATTGATTTAGGACTTGGTGGCAAAACCCTTGTTGGCAATCAGAGAGGTGAGACTTTTCTTGCAGTTGGTAACCAGGTTTGCACACATCTCAGGAGGGATTTTGTCCCACTCCTCTTTGCAGATCCACTCCAAGTCATTAAGGTTTTGAGGTTGATGTTTAGCAACTCAAACCTTCAGCTCCCTCCACAGAATTTCTATGGGATTAAAGGGACACTGTAGTCACCAGAACAACTATAGCTTAATGTAGTTGTTCTGGTGAGAATACTCATCATATGCAGGCATTTTCATGCAAACACTGCCTTTTCAGAGAAAAGGCAGTGTTTACGTTGCCCCTTGGGAAACCTCCAGGTGGCAACTCCTCAGATGACCACTGGAGGTGCTTCCTGTTGCACAGTAGCCAGCAGTGCCATTCAGCGTCTCCATGCTCTGCATGGGGACGCTGACTTTTCCTCATAAAGATGCATTGATTCAATGCATCTCTATGAGGAGGTGCTGATTGGCTAAAATGGCATTTGGCCCAACCCCTTGCCGATTTTATCCAATCCAATGCCAAAATCAGAAATTCTGATGATGTCACTAAGAGGACGGGGCTAGTGCCGGCGGACCCGCGCAGCGCTGGAAATTAGGTAAGTTTAAATTATTTTTAAGGGGGCTAAGTTGGGGCAAGCCACCTAAATGGCTGTGTTATTGACCCTATAGTGTTCCTTTAAGGTCAGGAGACTGGCTAGGCCACTCTACTTTAATGTGCTTCTTCTTGAGCCCCTCCTTTCTTGTTTCTGATACTCATGCATTGTGTTCCATAAATTTTGATACTAAATCTCTGGTCCCAAAGTTCATAATCACAGGGGTTGTAATGTGGGGAGAGAACAAGGAGGAAATGGCAGCCTGGTTCTAAGAAGGGACACCAGAGAGACATGTGAGCCATATGACTGACTGTTCATTACATATTTAGGTTTTTGTTTAACTTTACAAAAGAAGAGTAATATATATTAATTGTATGTATTGGTTTCACTTCATATTTCCATATTTACAGTATATTGTATGTTTAGTCAGTGCGATTATCTGTTTAATATCACCTGGTTTTTGCTCTATATTATATTACGTTCTCTTCCCAGGGCTCAGGCGCCATTCAGAATTCACTGTTAATCAGCCTGAGGAATCCTCAGCCCCAGTAGGAGGCTCAGCCAACATTACCTGCTCATACAATACATTACCTGCCATAAATAAAACACTCATGGATGCTGTGATTTACTGGAGAGCTGGCAGCCTTGATGGACCTATAGCATATCACCCCTCCACATGGATGGTTCATCCCACTTACAGAGGAAGGACAAATGTGACACAGCAAGCAGATCTACAGATAATGGGGGTACAAGACACAGACAGCTCTGTATATTACTGCTTTGTGACACTCAAATTCTGTGTTGGCAATGGTGTCATTAACAATTCTATCAGCTATGGAAATGGAACAAGACTGATCATAACAGGTGAGATCAGAAAATGCAAAAATGATATATAACTATTACTGTTATGCATGAATGTAATGAAACAGTTAATACTAGAGTTGAGCGGACACCTGGATGTTTGGGTCCGGCGGGTTCGGCCAAACTTTGAAAAAAAGTCCGGGTTCAGGCTCGAACTTGACCCCGAACCCCATTGAAGTCAATGGGGACCCGAAATTTTGGGTAAGAGTAGGACAAGTGCCCTGCAAACAAATGTGGATAGGGAAATCACTTAAAATAACATAAAATGCATAAAATAAGCAGCCGCTTAGTAGATAACTGCCTATTTCCCACGGTATTAGGGAGCTATCTACCAAAAGGCTGAAAGACCTAAATTGGTCACCTGAGCGGTGGGTGGGGGCCATAAATAACAAGAAGGGGGGGGACCTACTGTCCTCCCCCCCGGCCCCCACTCCTGAGCGGTGGGTGGGGGCCCTAAATAAAAATTTAACCCCCCAGGTGACTAGTGGTCCCCAAACCCCTAGTCACCCCTCCCCCCAAAAAATAATCCCTACCTACCCCAATCTAAAAATAATGAGGGGGACTCTTATCTAAAAACCTGTAAAAAATAAATTAAAAAATAGACTTACCATTTGATGTCTTCTTTCTTCTAAATTATTTTTTCAGCCCCCAAAAATGGCAAATAAAAATCCATAATAACGGGGGTGGAGCCTGGCACTGAACTGGACCGGATGCCATTTCTCCCAGCTCCGAAAATTAAATAAGCAATGTAAGTGCTATCTCGGCAATTAGCTACCATCCGACCCTGCAAACACCAGACACTGCCTGGGGACACCCCACTGATTCCCCAGATGCCCTTCCAGTACTCCCAGAAACACCTAAAGACGAAACGCAAGACCGGGGCCTACCACAAGCCCACCTACTGCGACCTCGAGTATCTTTGGAGCGGGGACCTCACGGGAGACGCAGCAGAGTGGTGGTCGCCCCATACAGCACCTGCCAATACATCCATGGGGCGCAGAAACCTACACCCGGTAATGCTCCAGAACAGAGGGATATCGGAGCTATGCTCCAGCGGCACACTCCAGCCAAGTTGGCGGCCGCCGAAAATCAACCTCCATCAGGGGCTCCCCATATAGCTGCACATACAACACCTCAGCTTCAGAGCCCAGCGGAGGACACACAACAACAGCCCACAACATCAGCAGGTAAGACTGAACCTGCAATCAAACAGGACCTCCAAATCCTATACACTATGCTACAGGACATTCAAAGCCTACTCACTGCTGACCTGCCCATCCTAAAATCATCCATGCAACAACTCACAGGCAGAATGGAGGCAACTGAAGCAGATATTAAAGAGCTCCACCAAGACACCTCCACCATGCAGGCATCTATATTCCAACTACAAGTAGCCCAACAGGCTCTCTCACTACAAGTAGCAGCGCAGGAAGACAGATACCGCTGCAACCACATAAAGATAAGGGGCATACCGGCCACCGTCTCTCAGGAGGAACTGCCACATTATGTGAGAAGGCTGCTGACCTCAGTGCTGCCACCCGTTACCGCCAAAAAAATTACCATCACGGGGCTATATCGCCTACCGACGCCCACCACAACCACTTCCACAACGCCCGGTGATGTCATACTCCGCGGCGCACTACCGCAAGACAAGGGGCAAATAATGACAGCGGTAAGGAATAAGACCCCACTTGCATTTGAAGACTCACAATTGTCCTTTTACCAGGACTTATCCAAAGCCACACTGCAATGGCGAAAATCTCTGAACCCTATCACCACCCGACTGTGGGCAGCAGGAGTGTCCTACAGGTGGGGAACGCCACGATCCCTCCTCGTCTCTCACAAAGGGACCATACAAAAGCTGAGCACAGGGACTGATATTCCAGCGTTCCTAGAAGCACTGGACATACAGGAGGCAACGGCAGCCCCAGCGGACTTAAATCGCACCCACGGATGGGACCCATCCAGTGTGGTACCATTTGTACCAAGAACTGCAGCCGACTACCCGCCTGACACCTGACCGGCAGGGACACCACCAGCTCCAAGCAAAACCCACTGGAGGGACTCACCGATCCAGCAGCCCTAGGCTGCAAAGTTGCAAAGTTGTAAAGTTTTAACGCTTTGATTTTGGTTACTAGTTTTTGCCAAATGTTTTCGCTTATTAATGTAGAATCACTCATACGAGGACACAATCACTGACCTGGGTCGCCTAGGAATAGAGAGACCAGGCTTACTATAACACAACCAGGCACCCACGAAGCAGTACCATCTATGGCCCTAGTTCGGTTTCATAAAGCCACACATAACCCGTCACCGAACTGCAAACACGCCCCCTGCTACCCCGTAGGTTAGGGGCAACACCTCCACCGAGAGGCCAGCCATGCACAAAGGTAATCACTCCCCCCCCAGCACACACACTATCGACACCCAAGTGCAGAAAACTGCTTGATCTAACTCTAGACCCAGTGGCGTACATACTGGGGTCGCAGGGGTCGCGGCTGCGACCGGGCCCGGCCCACCAGCCCTGCGACCCCGGTATGTATGTCACTGGGCCAGCCTCTTCTCCTGGGGGGGCCCAAGAGCCGGCCACCTCAGGGCCCCCCGAGGCTGGCCCTGCTGTCACCCGGCTGGCCGGTCCTGCAGGCGCGCGAGGGAGCACTGTCTCCTAGGTGCTTCCTCTTCAGCTCCCTCGCGCACCGCACTGATACCGGAGCCGGAAGATGACGTCATCTTCCGGCTCCGGTATCAGTGCGGCGCGCGAGGGAGCTGAAGAGGAAGCACACAGGAGACAGTGCTCCCTCGCGCGCCCGCAGGACCGGCCAGCCTGACTGCTCGCCGGGTGACCGGCCCCCCAGGAGCCCAGCAGCACCACTGGTCCCCAGGGAATCCCCTCAGCTCTCCCACAGGTAAGGAGGCTGGGGGGATTTTAAAAAAAATGTGTTTGTGAGTGTTAGTGTATGTTAGTGTTAGTGAGTGTGTGTGTATGTTAGTGTGTGTTTGTGAGTGTGAGTGTATGTTAGTGTGTGTGAGTGTGTTAGTGAGTGTGTTAGTGTGTGTGAGTGTGTGTTTGTGAGTGTGAGTGTGTGTTTGTGAGTGTGAGTGTATGTTAGTGTGTGTGAGTGTATGTTAGTGTGTGTGAGTGTGTGTTAGTGAGTGTGTTAGTGTGTGTGAGTGTATGTTAGTGTGTGTTTGTGAGTGTGAGTGTATGTTTGTGAGTGTGAGTGTGTGTGAGTGTATGTTAGTGTGTGTTTGTGAGTGTTAGTGTGTGTGAGTGTATGTTAGTGTGTGTGAGTGTGTTAGAGTGTGTTATAGTGTGAGTGTGTTAGTGTGTGAGTGTATGTTAGTGTGTGTTTGTGAGTGTGAGTGTGTGTTAGTGTTAGATTGTGTGTGTTAGTGTGTGTGTTAGTGTGTTAGTCTTAGAGTGTGTGTGTGAGTGTATGTTAATGTGTGTGTGTGTGTGTGTGTTAGAGTGTGTGTTAGTGTGTGTGTCTGTTACTGAGTATGTTTGTGTGCATCTGTTAGTGAGTGTGTATGTATGTCTGTCACTGAGTGTGTGTCTGTCAGTAAATGTGTGCATCTGTTCATGAGAGTGTGTGTGTCTTAAGCACTTACCTTTCTCCAGCGCCGTACTCCCTTGGAGCTGGGAATCTCTCTGCCCCGAACCGCCTCTCAGCTCCGAATGCGCATGCGTGGCAAGAGCCACGCGCGCATTCAAACCGCCCATAGGAAAGCATTATTCAATGCTTTCCTATGGACGTTCAGCGTCTTCTCACTGTGATTTTCACAGTGAGAATCGCAGAAAATCCTCTAGCGGCTGTCAATGAGACAGCCGCTAGAGGCTGGATTAACCCTCAGTGAAACATAGCCGTTTCTCTGAAACGGCTATGTTTTCAGCTGCAGGGTTAAAACTAGAGACCTGGCACCCAGACCACTTCATTGAGCTGATGTGATCTGGGTGTCTGTAGTGGTCCTTTAAGTGTATGTGTTTATGCATGCACTGGCGTACATACCGCGGTCACACAGGTCGCAGCCCTGCGACCCGGTGCCCGCCGCCATGTGTTGCGGCCCCAGCCCGCACAGAGTAAGCGCGCGGGGGGGCCCACGGATCAGTTTTCGCACCGGGGCCCCATGGGTTGTGTGTACGCCACTGTCTAGACCTGTACATGTTCCCAAGCTTGCTCACACACGAGCGAACACAATCGACTCGTAAACCCCTACATTGCCCCAGGAACATGCACCTCTTGTACCACCCTCCCTGGGCTTGAACAGACACCACCAGTGTACCATGCACCATACTCGCCAGAAGCCCCCTGTATCACTGTATACGATCACTGTATATGTGTAACACGTACAATATCATACTGTTTATTTTGCTAAAGTGACAGATATGCATCTTTGTAATGCAATGCACAACAAAAATAAAGAATTTATAACAAAAAAATCCATAATAACCGACGCGCTTAAAAAAAAATACAAAAAATTAAAAAAAAGACCGCAAAAAAAAAAAATCAATTTTCACCCATGGAGGGCTCCTCGCAGACTCAGAGCACTCTGATTGGTGGGTTTAAGCCATCCAATTAGAGTGCTCTGACAGGTAAATGAAGAGATTGACAGGTAAGTCTCTACATTTACCTGTCACAGCACTCTGATTGGTTGGCTTGAAATCCACCAATCAGAGTGCTCTGTGTCATTTTACACAGAGTGGGAAAGTTCTTTGGAATTTTCCCACGCTGTGTAATTTGACTCATAACACTCTGATTGGTTACTTAATCCACCAATCAGAGTGTTATGAGTCAAATTACACAGTGTGGGAAAATTCCAAAGAACTTCCCCACATTGTGTAAAATGACACAGAGCTGCTCACTGTTTAATAGACATGCCCCTACTCGCGGTATAGCGAGTAGGGGCATAATTTAATAATACTAAGTAACCAGCTTATATAGAGGCTGGGTCACATGCTGCACTGGCCAATCACAGTCATGCCACTAGTAGGCATGGCTGTGATGGCTTCAAAGGGCACACAAGTCAAACGCTTGTTAATTGGCCGCCCTGCAGCCTTTCAAAATGCATCATTAAATCGCTGAATACCAAACTCCAACCCGAACATACAGTGATATGTCCGTGTTCGGGTCCGGGGTCCAAAAAACATAATGTTCGGTACGAACCCGAACTTTTCAGTTCGGGTTTGCTCAACTCTAGTTAATACTGCAAAGATGGGTACAGTACTAAAAGGATATTATAAGTAAGCTAAAATAATCTGAGGAACTCTCAATATAAACATTGCTTTTCTGTGTAATAAATATATCTGCAACGATTCTCTCATTGATTTTAAAGTAGTCTCACTGATTGGTTGGGACTATACATTAAGGTAGATGCCGAATATGCCTGACAAGAGCTGCAAAGGGTAACAGTCACAGGAAATAATATTAATAATATTTATAATGTTGACGGATCAGTGCTGATCCTGCCCCCTGGTGGAAAAAAAATAAAGTTTAATTAAAATCCCACCCCCTTTACCCATTTTAATAAAAAATTAACCCCTTCCCTGCTAATTGATCACTGACTACAGTGATCAATTGGCAGGGATTACATTTTACTATGATCTGATTTTTTTTTTAACCCCTGAGGGTTAATTCTTTTTTTTTAACCCTCAGGGGTTAAATGTATTTTATTAATTAATTTAAATATTTTAAAATTATAAATTTAGCTAGCTGGGGAGGGTGGAAGTTAGTGGGGAATTGGGGGATTTAGTGTTAGGCTAACTAGGGGTTAACGTTAAAAAAAGTTTTAAAATAAGCTTTAAAAAGTAAAAAAATAAGTTAAAAAAAGTTTTAATAACGTTTAAGTAAAAAATTAAAAAAAATAAACCCTTTACCCAGTCCAAATAAAAATTAACCCCTTCCCTGCCAGTCGATCACTGCCTACAGTGATCAAAACACAGATCACAGTATTATACTGTGATCTAATTTTTTTTAACCCCTGACGATTAACTTTGATTTATTTTTTAACCCTCAGGGGTTAAATTTATTTAATTAACTAATTTAAATATTGTATAACTAAAAATTTTGCTAGCTGGGGTGGGTGGGAGTTATGGGAAAATGGGGAATTTACTGTTAGTGCTGCTTACTGCTAGTTAGGGGTTAACGATAAAAAAAAGCTTAGAAAAATGTTAAATCTGTAAAAAAAAGTTTTACAAAAGTTTAGTAAACTTTAAAAAAATTAATAAGCAAAACAAAAGTTTAAAAAATAGTTTTAAAAAGTTAAAAAATACATTTAATAACGCTCATTACCACTACACCTGGTACAAGCTAGCGGAAAAATTATCCCACGCTAAGGTTTAAAATATGCCTTTTGAAATACCCTGGGATGTCTTCTTTAAGAAATGGTATGGCTTTATGGGGTATTTGGATTATATAGCCTGGTAAAATACTCTAAAATGGGACATGGGCACAGCGTAAATATTTAAAGTTTGAAAAAAAATGGAATGGCTGCGTCCCAAATGTGCCCCTCCGATGTCCACATATACCTGGCAAAGGTACATGCAGGGGTATTTTTGTGCTCAGCAGACATAGCTGAGCAACATATGAAGTATTATACAGTGGTAGTACACATAAGGTTTGCAAAATATACTGTGCAAACTCACTTTGTGGGTCAAAACAGAAAAAACGCTTATTACCACTACACCTGGTACAAGCTAGCGGAAAAATGATCCCACGCTAAGGTTCAAAATATGCCTTTTGAAATACCCTGGGGTGTCTACTTTAAGAAATGGTAGGCCTTTGTGGGGTAGTTTGAATTTAAAACCTGCGAAGATGCTTGGAAATTGCACATAGGCCCAGCGTCAAAATTCAAAGTTTGGTAAAAACTGATATGGTTTGGTCTCCTATATGGCACTGTAGCTTCACGAAATAGTGCCAAAGACATTCATTGGGGGTGTATTTTTACTCAGAAGACTTAGCTGAGCATAATGTGGGGGTACATGGCACATATGAATGGTGGGGGTATATGGCACATATGAATTATACAAAATGCCCAGAAAAAAAGCAATCCGTATGTAAAAAATGCCCAAAATAATTTTTTACCACATACTTTGGCATATATTGGTAAAATAATGGGGGCATGTTAAGGCACAATATGCACCTTATGAGATACCTTGGAGTGTCTACTTTTACAAATGGTAGGCCTTTGTGGGGTGTTTTTGAACAGTCAAACTACTATAATACCCCAAATGGAAGCATAGGCTCATTAAATCCGTCTCTCAAAATTCTACTGTGAATATTGAAAAGGACAGGTCTCCTATATGGCATTGTAGCTTCACAAAATAGTGCCAAAGACATACAATGGGGGTGTCATTTTACTCAGAAGACTTAGCTGAGCATAATTTGGGGGGTTTGAACTTAGTGGCACATATGAAATATACAAAATGCCCAGCAAAAATGCAATCCGTATGTAAAAAATGCACAAAATTATTTTTTACCACATACTTTGTCATATATTGGTGAAATAATGGGGGCATGTTAAGGCACAATATGCACCTTATGAGATACCTTGGAGTGTCTACTTTTACAAATGGTAGGCCTTTGTGGGGTGTTTTTGAACAGTCAAACTACTATAATACCCCAAATGGAAGCATAGGCTCATTAAATCCGTCTCTCAAAATTCTACTGTGAATACTGAAAAGGACAGGTCTCCTATATGGCATTGTAGCTTCACAAAATAGTGCCAAAGACATACAATGGGGGTGTCATTTTACTCAGAAGACTTAGCTGAGCATAATTTGGGGGGTTTGAACTTAGTGGCACATATGAAATATACAAAATGCCCAGCAAAAATGCAATCCGTATGTAAAAAATGCACAAAATTATTTTTTACCACATACTTTGTCATATATTGGTGAAATAATGGGGGCATGTTAAGGCACAATATGCACCTTATGAGATACCTTGGAGTGTCTACTTTTACAAATGGTAGGCCTTTGTGGGGTGTTTTTGAACAGTCAAACTACTATAATACCCCAAATGAAAGCATAGGTTAATTAAATCCGTCTCTCAAAATTCGACTGTGAATACTGAAAAGGACAGGTCTCCTATATGGCATTGTAGCTTCACAAAATAGTGCCAAAGACATTCAATGGGGGTGTCATTTTACTCAGCATATGTAACTGAATACAAAATAAAACTTTGTACAGGAATAGCACACACCAACTTTACAAAATACACATGAGAAGTTCTTTGTTATAAGTTTGTGTGCCAAAACCCCCCAAAAATAAAATTTTACTCCAATATTTAGCAGAGATTGGCGGTGAAATGGCTACGTAGAAAGTGCCAAAACAACCTTAGGTAAATAGCCTGTGGTGTCTACTTTATTTAAATATATACTTTTGTGTGGCAATTTTGTTTTCTTTTATGGCTATTAAGCTTACAAGACAAACATACCAAATTCTAAAATCGCTCCACATTAAAAGTTTATTTTACTCCTTGTGCTTTGTGACCTGTAACTACCAAAAAAAACTTAAAATCCCAGACACATTATATATTCTGTAAATCAGAACAACTAAATTAATTTATTTTTAATTACTTTCCTTAACCTGCACTAATTGTGCACACATTATTATTGCAAAAACTGTAAAAAAAAAATCTAATTTTTTCATTTTTTTGGATTTTTCTGTATTTTTTAATAATAAATAAGCATTTATGTATTTATATGTTACATCAAATTAAAGCCCTTTTTGTCCTTTAAAAAACGGTATATAATATGCGTCGGTGCAATAAATTAGTAAAATGCAAATTGCAGTTGAACGCAAACAGCAAAAAATGCAAAAAATGCCGTTGTCATTAAGTGAAAGACAAGCTTCTGAAGCTGTGTCCTTAAGGGGTTAATCATAAAGTATATACATAGAAAATTTAAATTTCCGCTCAGCAGAATTTCTGATAAATTGTTGGTGTGTAGATATGTTATCATTTTCTGTGGAATAAACGTGCTTGTCTGGATACATTTAGTATAGAGCAATGAGGAGATTACTTCTACACTTGGAGATTCGGTTAGACCTAAATTGCAATTCATCCAAATTGTGGGTGTTTGGCAGAAATGTTCCAGAATCTCGAAATAACTGAATAGCATGACAGGTGGTACGGTTGATTCAGAATTGCATTTGCTATGCCTATTGCTAGTAGCTACTGCCACTTAACACCAAGTTTGAATCACTATTTACCGTTTGAGAGTTCTTTTTGATGTGAAGAGGAAATTATAGAATGTGTTGAGCTATTTTTCTTCCTGAGTTTTCAGGAGTATTGATTTTTTTTCATGATTCTTGAAATTTTGCAGTCAAACATTTTCTTTTGGCTCGAGCTGAATTTTTTCAGGCCAAAGTTTTCCCAAAGCTGAAGACCTAGACATTTTGGTCATACCAAATGTTCTCACCGTACACAAGTCTAATTGGCCCCTGTCATTCCACATTCCCCATACACTCACGTTTTGGGGGCGTGGATATGACAGGGGCCAATCAAATTGAATACTAGGGTATTTATACTTACCTCTCCCTTAACTCCCTGCCCTATCATGGTTTCTGATTAAGTTCCCTTTAGTGCTTGTATCATTAAGTAGTGTTTTTTTTTTCGTGCTTGACCTTGGCTTTGTATTTGACTCAGTTTTTCTCTTTATCCCTGCTTTATCTTGTTTGCCGGCTTACTGATTCCTGTGTACCAGACCTTGGCTAGTTCTTGTTTTCGCTGTCTCTCTGTTCCCTTGACCTCGGCTCGTTCCTGACTCTGTCACTTCTCTGTTCTAAGTCGAGTCCGGCCATTCTAAGGTCCGGTAAGACGTATCTGCTTTTTCTTTTTTATTGTTGGACTAAATATTTCGTGTTGGGGTACACTACCATGACACAAACTGGATGTGTGGGAAAGCCTTGTTCTTCTCTCTTGTTTTTCAATTTAAAATAAAAACTTCTGCTTAGTTATTTTTTTAATATAGTCAGATATAAAACAATCTCCTTTTGTGAACTCAGTATTGGCATCACAAAAATGCCTGATATTGCATAGCCATTAGTCTAGGCAAGATTGTAGTTATTCTTCTGTGGCAGTAAACTAATAGATGCCTTTTATTCACCCTTTTGGTTTGACCAAATATTTTCCCTGACTATTTTTCTTGGACGAAATTCAGATGAGCAAAACTACCAAATGGATATAGATATTCTATTTTTTTATTTTATTTTTTACTGCAAACAAGTATAAAACCCAGTAATATGTCATCAGCTTTCAGCACACTGATATAATATATAATGTGTAAGATGTAGACTACATCTTAGTATTGAGGACAATGCTACATCAAGCATACTTTCAATGTAGCCTGTCTTTAACTTCTATATTTCACTTTATTACAATCTGAAACTATTACACTTCTGGATTTATTATTACACATATATCCAGAGACTCTTTAAATGCTTCCACTCCCTGTCTTTCATAATTTATGGTATGTCTGCCATTTTTAATAATAGCCCCCACTTACTGGCCACGGACATAGCAACACTATGTTATTTTTTTTTTCTGCTTGAGTTTTTCTTTTTTTTTTATACGATTTTTAAAAAATATATTATTAGTCTCACCATGGGGGAACTTCAAGTGGACAGTCCCATTCCATGAAAGAGGAAAGTTTCCACTGACTGCTCACTGTAATGGTCAAATGGGCAGAATTACCAAATAACATTTGATCAGTCAACCATTCGGTCATTCGGACTGCTGAATATTTGTATTACATTTTCATTCATTTTGTCTTTGAATGCACATGTGTAATATGTATCTTGAACTTTCTAAATTACTAACCAGCTGGTAGTTTAGTGATTAGGATTTGAGATTGTCAGGATTAATTATATGCCTCTAAAAAGGGTGGGTGGGCATTTAATACACACAGTTTATGTTGTTCAAATAATTCTAGAATGTTCATCTCAGATTGTATAGAGAAATGCCTTACCTAGGTAATACAGAATCTCATAAGCGGTCACAAAAGATATTGATTTTCCAAATTAACTATAACGTGGCTCTTTGTGTTTCTGGAAGACAAATCTTAATGATGTGTTACTAAGAAATAGCTTTGAGGTGCATGACGATATATATGATCTTACTTCCCTTCTTAAACAGCCTAGAACCAGCAAAACATTTCTACTACTGTTCCAGTATGTCGATCATGTTTTGTTAGAATTTGGTGTATGTTTTGTTTACCTAATGCACAGTACTGCGTCACTATATAAATAATTGTAATTGTAAGAGATAACATGACTATTACTAATCAGCTAGATTTGTATTTTATAGTTTGAACATTTTTCAACGTGAGTTGGGAATGCCTAGATCAGGGGTAGGCAATCTTCTGCACTCCAGATATTGTGGACTACGTCTCATCTGATGCTTTGCTAGCGTTGTGGCTAGAAGACCTCTATAGGAGATGAAGTCCACACCATCTTGAGTGCCGAAAGGTTGCCTACCCATGGCCTAGACCATTCAACCTATAACCTGCTACAATACAATTAGTTTATGGGATTGTTAATGTATTAATAATACTAAAATAATCTACATCAGCCTAAAATAATACAATCTTTATTACATAAGGATATGTTCGAACCTTTACTTGATATGACTAACTATAATAATCTTTTAATAAAAGAAGAGAAAACGGGGGGGCGGAGCCTGACCACGGAGCAGTCCAGACGTGTGCCGCATGAGCTCCTGTGTCTGGCATACTAAACTCGACAGCAAAACGAGCCAAAAGCCTACCAGGCTGCAAAAACTTACCCGACCTAATCCTGACATGCCGGCGGTTCCGGGGATACCTCTCGCGGGCCTCTCCTCCGCTGGCAAACCGGACTCAGGGCTTTGCGGCCTACCGGTCACTGGGCCGAGGAGAGACGGCCGCTCTCCTACGGCTCTAACCGGAGGTGACACACGACTAAAGGGGTCCCCTCCCCCCCCGGACCGGCGGGGGTTATCCCGGTCCTACCTGGCAAGCACCCGGGCGGCAGACACCTGCCACAATGAAAGACAGGCTGACTCAGACCAGCAGCAGCTACGCTCCCCTGGGCTGCCCAAGATGGCGGACATACTCACCTCACACACAGCAGCGGACCACGTGGAGCGAACACTCCAGGGCATCGACGAGATATTTGCCCGATTCTGGGCCAAGCTGGAGAGGCGAATGCAACCCACACAGCAACCCAGACAAAGGGACACCCAGAGAGGCCTAAGCCCAAACGCTGAAGGCTATCAAACAGGCACAAAACCTACCCAGCAATCTACCAAGCCCAAGACCAGCCCACGCAAACCGAGGGTCAGAGGGGCGCTTACCCAGCAGAGACCACCAAGTGGGCGGAAAAAACCCCGCCGCAAGAAACAAGCACGCAACAGGACCCTCCACCGCCTGCGTAGAAAACAGGACTTGGACACTCTGGGTCATGGGGCCTGGAGCCCGAAGTTGCCAGCCCTTGAACCGACCCGAAGCCAACGAAAGGGTGAGTGCTGCCCAAAACGCACCTTGACCCTGGAGAAGTCAAACGCCCGCAGCAGGAGCATACCGGACATGGGTGTCGGTTAAGCCAACACTGGACTGATTACCTGTGGGGGGTAGCCACCGGCCGCACTAAAGGCCTTACAGCGCACATGGACTCGGTGCTCTCCCCCACGTTGCCTCTGGAGCGCTGTGCGGTATGCCAGTCATCGTTTATTGCCTAGCCTATATGTGTTTTAACGCTTAGTCAGCCACATTGCAGCCTTAGGCATCTCCACATGTACTGATGCAGCCTCAAATTATGTGTATAGACCCACTGCTTAGCCTGGGTACTATGCCCTTCACCTGCCTTTCATGACTAAAACCCTAGCAAATGTATTCTGGTATTGCTAAACTGCATAACTGTATTTTGATAACATATCTGGTACAGTCTGATAGAGATCGATGTGTATATATATGACGAAATGCATCCTCATAGTTTGTTCACTCATTAGGATGATGTACCAACTCAGCATGCCACTAACTGCAGCCAGTCATGTTAATCCACTTCTTGTAACAACGACTTTTGCTAGTATGTATCGCTTTAACTAACAACCTGATCGAATCTATATTGCTTGAGAAAGATATAAATAATCATTTACGATCGCTATTGAGTCTAGATAGATTTGAATACCCTAAGAATCTACGTTTTAATCTCACTCTATAATAGCGATAACAAGCATGTACCTACTCTTGTCTTTGTAACTTTAAAAATTGTGCATGTTTTCTCACTGCCTTACTGATTACAAGCTGTGTATTTTGTCTTCTGTCACAAGCTGTTGGGGCGTGACAAGTTGTATGTAAATTATTTGCACTTAAAAAATAAAGAATTTAAAAAAAAAAAAAAAAGAAGAGAAAACAAGTCCGACACAATTGGTTACATCCACAAAATCTGGACCACCGATGCACACCACCAGCCTAAAAGGTAATTCCTTTTTTAGCCTAAAAATGTAATTCTGTAGCTTATTTCTCTGTTCCGCATAAAAATACCTGTCTCATAAACTACATTTCATCATACAATACATTACAAATACGTATTGTCTTACAAATTGCAAAGTTGGAAGATCATATAGCTTTTAATAGTCAGTGGTAATTTATGTTAACTAATGAATTTACTGCCGAAGCTTCATGCATTCAAAAAGTGATCTAACACATGATGTAAAATAATGTATTTTATTTATGTGTTGATATGTATTGTAATCTGATCAGCTAGCTGTGATGTTAGTCCAAAAGTATAAACTTACGTCAGGTTTGAACATTTCATGATTGCATAATCTGTGGGGTATTTGAATCAGGATTGAGGTTTTCCATGACAATATCAGTGATGCATCTGTGTTACCTTGTTTTAGAATAAGAAAACAGAATGCCTTGCTTCTGGTCAGTCTAATACTGCTAATTCCAAAGGTTTTAAAGGTCATTCAAATTTGTGAGATGTAACATAGCTTAGCCAATAACTGATAATAGACTCATCTTACAGCCTATACATTTACAGGTGCTTTCCTTTCTTGTCACTTGCATAAAACACAATCATTTTCCATCATCAAGCATTGCTCATAAGTAAACTATGAAACCCATGAAAAAAATATATGTTCAGAACGCATTCAATTTTGTGAAGTGTTGGTTCAAGTTCTCCATCTTGTCCCTTGGGAATGTACCCCTAAAATTATGAAAAGAGCAAAACATTTGAAACTCTCTAGAGCAAAAATCTATCAGGAAATAATAATGATAAAAATAATAGTAATAATAATAATAATAATAATAATAATAATAATAATAATAATAATAACTGAACAAGGATTTAATGCTCAGTAGCCTAGAAACGTTTTGGGATGTGGACCCTTAAGTCATTAAAGCAATGCCTCTGAATAATGTCTCAGTTTATATACAGAGAGACAAAAATATTTACATTTCCTTCTTACCATCGATTCTATTATTTTAGAAACCAGTAGCACTATGTTTCATCAGACTACGATGACATCTTGCCCAACTTTGCAGGAAGAGGCAATCATTTTCTCAAACTCTAAATTGTCAACTTAATAATAAATCTCATAAAAACAAGGTTTATATTTTTTACCGTTAATGGCAAATCTCCATGAATTTAATACAAAAATAAATAGCACTACTAGTATCTTCAAAAATTAACACACAGACTCAAATTTATTATAAAAAAATAAAAAAAATTATGTAACAATATACTTGGAGAAAGAAGTATAAGAAATACAAAGCCCAATCATAGTATTTGCACTTAACTAAAGTTTGTGTGTGGATACATATAAAAGTTTTATCTACAACTTGGCCATGAGTTCGTTCTGTACATATTATCTTCTTGGGTGAAGAGAGAGACAACTTGTACTGCTATTTTCATGCATTTCCACTCATTAGTCTACTGACATTCTCATAACCACTTTTTCTGCATACTACGGGTAAAATAAAACATATTTTTATGAGAATTCTAAAATCTAAATGATATGGATGGCTTGCAGAGAATTGTTTTCCACATATACTGACATAACTTCTTACTCTTTAAAAAAAAAATCTCAAGTTTACGATTTAAAAATATAAACTTAAATAATTTTTTTTGAAGAGAAAACCAATAAATGATTTATGTCTAGAAACTTGCATGAATTTAAATATATGATGTCTTTATATTGTGACTTCATTCCTTTCTTGATATTTTTTTCACAGGTGTACACAAAATATCAAGAACTCTAATAATAGTTATCAGTTCAGTCATATTTCTAGCCATTCTGATTGTCGTGGGTGGAATTCAAATCTTTCGAAAAGGTGAGGTTTCCTAACTGCGTCTATTGGTGGGGTATATTGTATTCTAAAACAGCTCTCTGAACTGAACTAGTCATACAGATGTAAAAATTAGATATACTGTTGGAGGTTAAAATAAAAGGTTTCTGTAGCGAATTGAAGAGGGTATACTAAACTATTTTCCTAATAGAGGAATGTTTAAATTGGGGTCAGAGGATTGGTACTTGTCCATTTTCATTCTATGCTAGGATCCCATTTGTGAGATTCATCCTCTCTGACCTTGTATATAAAAAGGAAAAACATATACAATATATAGTAAAGTATATCAAAAGATCAATAAAATGAATGTTCTACACTATTACAAATTATACAAAAGATGCACACCAAATTCAACTATAACAGGACTTTAATGCAAAACCTAAAAAAATTACAAAATAACACATAGTGGCATGGTTTGCATAACAAAGCAAGATACAAAAAGAATACATTGAAATCATAAGCCAAACAAAGAGAAAACAGTGAATTGCAATCTACCCTCAAACTTTCGACATGTGCCTTTCTCAAGGGACCAGCGTGTAACCCATATCCTATATCAGGGATAGGCAACCTTTGGAACTTCAGATGTTGTGGACTGCATCCCCCATAATGCTATTTCACCCATAACGCTGGCAAAGCATCATGGCAGGTGTAGTCCAAAACATCTGGAGTGACGAAAGTTGCTTATGCCTGTTCTATATGGCTCTAAAATACCTAAGACTCAACTGATGGAAATTAGTTCAATATAAAGGAGTGCAAACATGACATCATCATGTGTGTCATCATGGGAATATAAAGAATAAACTACCCCAAAAGTATATTCCTATGATCGCACACTTGGTAATGTTTGGGAATTGAATTGATAGCCATCAGTTGGTTTTAAGGTAAATATATATATATTTTTTTTAAATCTGTTTTTTTAGTTATAAAGGTCAAATAACATAAAGCGTATTGAGATCTGTTACATGGGAAGTGTACAATCCAATGCTTCTGGCAGATTTAAGCCTCCCAAGTATATGCATAGCAAACAGTTAGAGATCACTAAACTTATTATGGTTGAAGACATATTTCTCCCCCTTCCCCCATTGCCCTCCTTTAGGGCGCTGGACCCCTGTCTAGAACCTCACGTACTTCTTATGTGGTCCACCCCTTGAACCCACTGGATTATGTTGCCAAGCTAACGGTATGTGGATGCGGGTGTTTGGTCAAGTCGTGGGCATGTGTTTAACGGTAAACCTCTTCCGGTCCCATCCGAACCGCTCGCCAATAGCACAAGCGATCCCAGATATAGGGGCGAGGTTTGCAGTACATCTTATTGGCCCAATGGTCGTTGCCCCCTAAGATGCTCAGTCTCCCTGGTGTCTACAATGGTCCCTGTGGTCAGAGTCAAGTCAGCGGCTCTCAAAAGTGGGGGGCATTCGTTCATTCCTCCTATGTGTACTCAGAGTGATCCCTGTCAGAGCATGTGTCTCGCTCCATGTCATGCGTGTTTGTAATCTCAATGTACGTGTAAGTGTAGAGTTAAAGAGCGATAGTCTTAGGTGGGGTTGCAGGAAGAGAGAAAGCAAAAGCACCAGGACTCCAGTTCCACCCGTGTTTTGATAGGACACGGTGGCCCCAGGGTCCCTATTGTAGGTGGCTAGTATGGGGTAGGACATTTAGGGTTGCATTTAGCAAAATATTAACTATATATATATATATATATATATATATATATACACACACACAGTGGAACCTTGGAACTATAACCTAATCTGTTCTAGAAGGATGTTTGAGAGCTGATTTGTTCAAAAACCAAATCAACATTTTTCATAAGAATTAATGTAAATTAGATTAATGCGTTCCAGACCCCCAAAATTACAGCATTTTAACACAAATGTTAAGTTTTAATAATACGTTACATGCATAGAATCATACAGAAATACAATAAACACAATGTAAACAAAATGAAAATGTTATTTTACTTTACCTGTCAGCTCTGTTCGCTGACAGAATGGAGCTCTGTTCTCTGACAGAATGGAGCTCTGTTGTCTAGTGCTAGAAGGCCGATGTGTCATACCAACAAGGTTAATGCCGTGTGATTTTGCTCTAATACCGAGTTTTGTTCGGGTACCATGAAATTTTTTCTCAAATGTTATGTTTGAATACCGAATTGTTAGAGGAAGGGAGCATTCCAGTTCCGAGGTTCCACTGTATAAATATATATATTATATATTTATTTCAAGTAGGTTTTCAAGAAGAGTAAGAATTCATTGTACGGAAATATGAAAGAGGAAAATTACCCAACCCGGGTGTCTTATAGTAAGGCAACCAGATGGGTAAAGGCCCAGTCCAATCTTAAACTAAACGTAGCAAAAAAACAAAAAAAACTTTATTGAAGTCTATTAAAAGACTGGGTCCGCTTAGTGATGGACAAAAGTCCTATAAGGAGAGCGATAGCTGCATAGGTAGTCAGCTTACAATAAGCCGATTCAATTACATAAGCCCCTTGTGGATCGAGGCAGTATACTAAACCATGCAGCAATCCGGGAAACAAGACAGCAGTAAGGACAGGAGGGGGGAGAGAAAAAAAATAAAGTGAATAATCCCCACAAAACCCCTAAAGTCCTGTGCTAGCCCTAATTCTCCTAAATAACACCTTCGTGGGTGTTCTAATCTAAGACTCAACTAAGTCCATACACATAAGCCCCAGTTAACACGCTAAACGAACATGAGTGCAGAAAAAGGTGCTGAAGTGCTCAAGTAAGTGAAGACTGACTGAACCCGACGCGCGTTTCGGCGTAACCGTACGCCGTCATCAGGGGTATCTGAAAGGAGGCTGTCCCCGCGGTTTATTTAAACCGATATCTCAATTTGGTCCACGTGGGTATACCACCAATCCCGTGTGTCCAGAGCATTGGCCGGCTGATGATTAGAGGGGAAGGGGGCGTGGCGTGCATATGCCGTAAATCCAACCCTTCACAGAGACCAAAGCATATTTAGACCGGGAGATTTTAACCCTTGGAGTGCCCAGTTGTTCCACTGAAGAAAGTATCATATTAAATAAATATGTATAAAAACAGGAGGCTGCAGCCAGTTTGGAGTATAATTTACACAAATCCGTTATAGTCAGTTTTATAACAGCTTGGCAACATACGGATACTGTATTACAAACAGCTAACTGTAGATTCCTTCCAAGTTAATATATTAAGGTAAACAGGGAGTGTAGTAGAGCACTCAGGACGAGGGAAGCGGGGTAACCCACATATACTGGACATAGTAAGAGGATAATAGGGGGAATAGCCTAGAGGTGCAAAAAATAGAAATGAATAAAGAAATATATACATATATACAAGCTTGTTATTAAGATAACATTGTTTGTCAGAATACGGCAGTACTCTAAATAAATGGAGAGTAAGAGAAGCCCTCATTCAACCCATTAGGTGAACGTGTTTTAAGATGATAGATCCAGAAAGCTTCTCTCTGTCTAAGTCTGAGATCCCAGTTCCCTTTCCTAGGGGGTTGTGGTATATGCTCAAGACCCATAAATCGAATACCCGCTGAGGAGTGATTGTGGTGTTGGTGTAGGTGTCTTGAGACTGGCGTCTCCAGATGTCGCCTGACTGAGTTAACATGTTCGCGTATCCTCAGTCTGAAATGGCGAAAGGTCTTGCCCACATATTTAAGACCACAGGAGCAAGTCAGCAAATAAATTACCCCTGTAGTATGACAATTGAAGAAGGAACGAGGTTTGAACATCTTGGAGTCGCCCAGGTCAGGGATGGTCTTTGAATGTCTACTTATGAATGGGCATGCACTGCAGTGACCACATTGGAAAGTGCCCATTGGTAAGTATTTTTGAAAGTAGCCAGAGGGGGAAGTTGTTGAGAGATGACTAGGTGCTAAGATATCTCTCAGGTTCCTGCCTCTTCTTGCTGTGATCGACGGAAAGGGTGGCAGGATTTCTTTTAAGTGCTTATCAGATTTGAGGATGGGCCAGAATTTTCTAAAGAGATTTGACATAGTGTCCCATCCTGCATCAAATGTACCAATGCAGCGTATTGTGTTCTGCTCAGTCTTTCGACTCACATCTGTGATCAGTGTTTCACGTTCAGTCTGGATAGCTCTAAGGTAAGCTCTTTTTAGAACCCTATTTGGGTAGCCCTTGGTTTTAAACATATGTCTTAATTCGTTCGCTTTAAGTTTGAATTCTTCCATTGTTGAACAATTCCGGCGAAGTCTCAGGTATTGACCAATGGGGATTCCTGATTTGAGCGGTGTGGGGTGATGGCTGGTCCAGCATAAGAGGTTATTGGAGGCCGTCTTTTTCCTAAAAAGGGTTGTGGCAATTTTACCCCCCGACACCTGTAGCGTTAGATCTAGGAAACAGAGCTTTTGACCCCCCATTTCACTAGTGAAACGTAGATTGAACTCGTTATTATTCAACAGGTGTACGAATTCCTTGAATCTATCTGGTGTGTCTAACCATATCAGAAACACATCATCGATGTATCTTTTCCAGTAAAAAATCTGATCGATGTATGGTTTCAAAACTGGGTCTAGGTTAATGCATCTCTCCCACCAGCCAAGATGTATGTTGGCATAAGAGGGCGCACACGACGTCCCCATAGCTGTGCCAGTGGTCTGGTGGAAGATTTTGCCATTAAACAGGAAGACATTATGGGTTAGAATAAATTCAAGTAGTTCAGTTACGAAATTCACATAGTGATCGGGTAGGTCAGTTTCCAGTTTCAACATTTCGCGGGTATGTTGAATACCAAGGTTGTGGGGAATCGAGCTATATAAGGCCTCCACGTCTAGGCTGCATAGAGTAGCATTTACTGGCACGACAAGATTAGATAGTAATTTTAGCATTTGCTTCGTATCCCTAAGAAAAGAGGGTAGTTTCTGCACTATTGGAGATAGAATTTTATCGATATAAATGCTAGCGTTCTGTGTCAAGTTATCGCAGCCTGAGACGATAGGTCTGCCGGTTGGGTCTGTTAGTGATTTGTGCACTTTAGGCAGGCAGTAAAAGGTAGATAAAACTGGCTGTTTGGTGCACATAAATCCAAACTCGTCCAAATTGATAAGTTGTTGGTTGACTGCTTTTGTAAGTAGATTTTTTAACTCAATTTGGTATTGTTGCGTGGGGTCTTTGGCAAGTACACGATAAGTGCTTTCGTCAGATAGTAATCTTTCTGCAATCTGAATGTAGTGGTCTTTGTTAAGTACCACCACATTACCCCCCTTATCCGAGGGTTTAAAGATCAGATTCGTATAACTCTGCAGTTTTTTAAGAGCTGATGCTTCCTGTGAGCTAAGATTACCACTAGGAGATAAATCAAGATCTGCCACGTTTATATTTTCAATTTCCCTGGTTACCATTTCAAGAAACACCTCAAGGTTTTTGTAGTCTTGAAAGTGTGGAGTGAACTTACTCTTGGGTTTTAAGTTGGTATACGGGATGTCATGATGTATGGAGCCCTCCCCATAATTAAGCAATTCGACAAGAGTATCGAGGCACTCTAGGTCTTTAGGTAAGAGGCCCAGACTTTGTGCCTTGATTTCTTTCTGTACTGCATGGTATTTGAATAAAGCCAACTTCCTGACAAACAGATTAACGTCCTTAGTCCAGGTGAACTTACTGAATGTTGGGACGGGTACAAATGATAGTCCCTTTTCTAGTACGCTAAGTTCAGTTGGGCTAAGGGTGGTATTGGAGAGGTTAATGATACGCAGAGAGGACTCTTTTATTCCCTGCGTCGTCTCTGACCTCTGCCTCGGTACCTGGTGTGCGGGCCCTGAGTTAGGTCCGCTTGTCTTAGCCCTAAAAAATCCACCCCTTTTTTTAGAATGCTTTTGGGTGGATTTCTAGGGGTAGAACTTTGGGATTTTTCTGTTTCCGTATCAGTTGAGTCATACTCGGATGTACTGAATTGATCGGAATCCACTTTGGACCTCTTTTTAAAGGAGCGGTAGATTCTACCTTGTTCAAAGTCCTTTATATCTCTCATATATTTCTGGTGTTTCCTTACTTTTACTATATGTGAGAATTTGTCCAGGTTGGATTTAAGTTTAATTTCCAGTGACTCAAATTGTGGTTCTGTTTTGAATCCTTGGACCAACTCAATTTCTTTGTCCAATTCAAGCTGGACATTGGTTAGTTTCATGGATTCATATTTGCAGATGATACTCATAAAGGTATTTGAGCATTTAGAGGCTGCCTCCTCCCATTCCTTATAAAACTCTTCTGTCTCAGCTTGTCTAGACGGGAAAGTCTGAACCCTTAGCCCTCTTGGTATAATATTTTTGGCGGTATATTTTTCAAGGGTAGAGACTTCCCAACTTATCCTAATCTGCTGTTTAAAGAGTTTAGTTAGTTTGTTAAAACTAGTATGAATATTCGGGGGTGACAGTGTTTCTAAAGTGCTGTCTGTACTGAAAACAGAATCTACGTCCGCACACCAGGTACTGGCATTAGGTTTGTTGGATAGAAAGCCAGCCATACTCACGGTATCGAAACTGACAAAATAGTAATGTTGGTGACCATATAGGTGAATAACACCAATTTATGAAATAGAGAAAAAATGAAAGGCCTCTAAGGGCCAGAAGACTGGGAAGAAAAATCCAAACCCAACTTCCGTACCCCAGGAGAGATGGTCACCTAGACTGGGTAGTAGGGCATAACCCTGAATTTATAAACATGAAAGAGGAAAATTACCCAACCCGGGTGTCTTATAGTAAGGCAACCAGATGGGTAAAGGCCCAGTCCAATCTTAAACTAAACGTAGCAAAAAAACAAAAAAAACTTTATTGAAGTCTATTAAAAGACTGGGTCCGCTTAGTGATGGACAAAAGTCCTATAAGGAGAGCGATAGCTGCATAGGTAGTCAGCTTACAATAAGCCGATTCAATTACATAAGCCCCTTGTGGATCGAGGCAGTATACTAAACCATGCAGCAATCCGGGAAACAAGACAGCAGTAAGGACAGGAGGGGGGAGAGAAAAAAAATAAAGTGAATAATCCCCACAAAACCCCTAAAGTCCTGTGCTAGCCCTAATTCTCCTAAATAACACCTTCGTGGGTGTTCTAATCTAAGACTCAACTAAGTCCATACACATAAGCCCCAGTTAACACGCTAAACGAACATGAGTGCAGAAAAAGGTGCTGAAGTGCTCAAGTAAGTGAAGACTGACTGAACCCGCCGCGCGTTTCGGCGTAACCGTACGCCGTCATCAGGGGTATCTGAAAGGAGGCTGTCCCCGCGGTTTATTTAAACCGATATCTCAATTTGGTCCACGTGGGTATACCACCAATCCCGTGTGTCCAGAGCATTGGCCGGCTGATGATTGGAGGGGAAGGGGGCGTGGCGTGCATATGCCGTAAATCCAACCCTTCACAGAGACCAAAGCATATTTAGACCGGGAGATTTTAACCCTTGGAGTGCCCAGTTGTTCCACTGAAGAAAGTATCATATTAAATAAATATGTATAAAAACAGGAGGCTGCAGCCAGTTTGGAGTATAATTTACACAAATCCGTTATAGTCAGTTTTATAACAGCTTGGCAACATACGGATACTGTATTACAAACAGCTAACTGTAGATTCCTTCCAAGTTAATATATTAAGGTAAACAGGGAGTGTAGTAGAGCACTCAGGACGAGGGAAGCGGGGTAACCCACATATACTGGACATAGTAAGAGGATAATAGGGGGAATAGCCTAGAGGTGCAAAAAATAGAAATTAATAAAGAAATATATACATATATACAAGCTTGTTATTAAGATAACATTGTTTGTCAGAATACGGCAGTACTCTAAATAAATGGAGAGTAAGAGAAGCCCTCATTCAACCCATTAGGTGAACGTGTTTTAAGATGATAGATCCAGAAAGCTTCTCTCTGTCTAAGTCTGAGATCCCAGTTCCCTTTCCTAGGGGGTTGTGGTATATGCTCAAGACCCATAAATCGAATACCCGCTGAGGAGTGATTGTGGTGTTGGTGTAGGTGTCTTGAGACTGGCGTCTCCAGATGTCGCCTGACTGAGTTAACATGTTCGCGTATCCTCAGTCTGAAATGGCGAAAAATACTCGGAAATACTCTTTTAAATAGGAGATATACTGCCTGGATTTTTTTTTTGGGATCAAGACAATACATAAATCACTAAAACAAATGTGATTACACAGTTTCTCAAGTGGAATAAAATAATAAAATGTTTATTATACCAAAAAAGTACAAAGCCACACTAAAAATAATGAATGGTGAAAAAGTAAAAATGGAAAGTGAAGTGGCACACAAGATCAATCATTTGCATATCTGGATTTGTATTAACTTCGAATCTTGTGTGCCACTTCACCACTCCTACTTTTTTTACATTTTCACCACTCATTTTTAGTTTTTACGGGTTTTACACTGTATTGAATGATCAACCCTTAATAAAGGCATTAGTTAATGCAGAAAAGTTAAAAATTTTGTAAAAGTGAAATTTAAGCATTGTTTTTCTCGATGGTTGGCTTATAATTTAATTGTACTTTTTTTTGTATCTTGCGTTGTTATCCAAGCCATACGGCTATGTGTAATTTTATAATTTTTTAAGGCTTTGTAATAAAAGTTTGTTTTGGTTTAGTTTGGTGTGCATCTTTTATAGCACTGTGTGTGTTAATTTGCACCTCAGTGAGTGCAGTATTGGATTTGCATCCGGGCAGTATTAATGCTTTGTTTGCCTGTCTGTATTATACACTAATATTACAACATCTGAGAGTGGAAAAAAACTCTCCTCTTGATGACAGGAATCGTCAAACATAATCATTCCATTAATGGCTTGCATTAATCGATTCCAATTGAAAGCATTAGATTAAAATGTTAAAAAGAGCACACTTTATATTAACTAAAAAAAAATGCTTCCTTAAAGGACCACTCTAGTGCCAGGAAAACATACTCGTTTTCCTGGCACTATAGTGCCCTGAGGGTGCCCCCACCCTCGGGTCCCCCTCCCGCCCGGTTCTGGAAAGGGGAAAAGGGGTAAAACTTACCTTTTTCCAGCGCTGGGCGGGGAGCTCTCCTCCTCCTCTCCGCCTCCTCTCCGCCCCGTCGGCTGAATGCGAAAGCGCGGCAAGAGCTGCGCACGCATTCAGCCGGTCGCATAGGAAAGCATTTACAATGCTTTCCTATGGACGCGTGCTCTCACTGTGATTTTCACAGTGAGAATCATGCAAGCGCCTCTAGCGGCTGTCAATGAGACAGCCACTAGAGGATTAGGGGGAAGGCTTAACCCATTAATAAACATAGCAGTTTCTCTGAAACTGCTATGTTTATAAAAAAAATGGGTTAACCCTAGCTGGACCTGGCACCCAGACCACTTCATTAAGCTGAAGTGGTCTGGGTGCCTAGAGTGGTCCTTTAAATATAAAAAATATATAAAATATATGCAATAGTGGAAGTAACACCCTAGGTTTGGTGTGGTTGATCCAGGAGCTGATTCACCAGAAATGGCTATTTAGTGTAATATCACTAGTATACAAATTGTAATTAAAATTGAATATAATAGTGCCAATATTAAAATAAAATAAAAATAGATCAAGTGTTCCAGGAAGAAGGTGCAGCAACTATGTGTGTTGTGTACGTCTTTAAATCTGCTAGAAACAGAATCAATTGAGTACACACCAAATATTATACTTTGTGTAAAAAGATATAAACCATATAGAAAAACAGTATTAGGAGCTATTTTCTATAATACAGTAAGATTGGATATCGCAACTGTGTGTGGTATCACAACTATATATGGTGTGTACGTCTTTAAATCTGCCAAGAGCAGAATAAGTAGAGTATACACCAAATATTATACTTTATAGAAAAATATATAAACCCTATGAAATAGAAAAACAGTAAATGGAACTGTTTTCTATAGTGCAATAGAATTAGGTATCGCTAAAAAAAACACTTAAATCAAATGAATTAAAAAAGGATGAAAGAAAGTGAAAATAACAAGAAGTTTATTAAACATATTAAAACTATTAAAAATACAAAAAATACAAGCCAGGAATGGTATGCAAAGATATTACCAGCAGAGTAGTTGTCCTTATTCTGAATTAGCCACAGGGACCGGCTAGGATTGATGTGGATAGTTTGTAACAAAAAAGAGATCTCTCTAGCTGTCGGCTGCCGTTGAGGTTAGCGTGCGTCTCAGACCTCACTCTGAGCGGTAAACGCTATGGGCCAATTGGTCCCCAGATCGTGGGTTGTTTTTCAGTAGAGGTAATGCTCTTACTGCTGGATCAGAAACTGCGTCCGTATCCTGCTCGATCAATTTCAGTCTGACGCGTTTCGTGGGTGTCAGCCCCACTTCTTCAGAGGCGGAATCAATAGTATGCAATAGGCATACCAGACCATTATACTTATATAAAATATATACTGAATCCTGATGTATTTAGAGATGTGAGTACTGAGTAGATCATAGGCCAACATAAAGAATGAGCTCTCCCAACTTATATTTTCCAATATTGGTAGATATTCTTTACTAAAACAAATGGGATTTAATATTCATCATCAATACCAGTTGTAACATATATTTACAGACTCTAAAAGGTTACAGAACAGAGACCCGATCCTACGTACAATGGGCCATCCTGTAGAGTTTTCAAAACCCATATGGATTTTGGAAACGTGTACAATGTTCTGTGGTGTTCTCTTCTAACTCTATGTTAATTATTAATGTAATGTGAACGCAGTACAAAAATAGTAGAAAAAAGCTTAAAATATTGACAGACAAAATACAATAATAAATTTGTAGAACCATAGTAGCTAAATGTAATGCACAATTTTATGTTTAGGACTTTGTTGTAAGAAAGAACATAGAATGTAAGTATAATTTCCTTATTTTCTTTAATAGAATATACTCTGTTATCCACTCGATAAGATGCACAGCTAGAGCTCACTTTGCTCCTCTGTGTTAAATATACATCTGAATCGAAACTCTTTATAAGATACTTTGCTACCTTTTGCTGCTTATCCCTCTATAATATACACAGCCCTTTACTCACACTGTTCCTGTCACTGTAAGATACACAGCTATCACTTACCCTTCTCACATCTATATAATATACATAGCAATCACTTACCCTGCTCACATCTGTACAATATACACAGCTATAACTTATCCAGCTCACATCTATATAATATGCACAGCTATCACTTATCCTGCTCACATCTATATAATATGCACAGCTATCACTTATCCTGCTCACATCTATATAATATACACACCTATCACTTATCCTGTAGCCCATGGAGAAGCATAGTAAGTGGAATGGACCCTGACACAGATAGGAGGCAGGCATAGGAAGCAATTTGTAAGTAGATAAGGGGTTAAAAGGAGTGGGTTTAGGGGTGGGTGTATATATAGCGGCCATTTTAGGTAGTGGCCATTTTAATCAGCCTTCTCTCACCTGTAGTTATCTGCAAATCAGGGTCGGAGTCTCCGTCTTTTGCTTTGCAGATGGATCCTGTGGAGGCCTTCTTGGCGAGTGTGTGGTCCGTGATGGAGCAGCACGGCTCGGGATGCCTGGGACGTCAGCGGGGTCTTCATTGGTGCTTGATCAGGCCATCTGAGCACCTTAGTCCCAGTGCCGTGCTCACAAGGAGGAGGAGCCTGGGAGCTGTGGCGGGAGATCGTGGGCAGGAGGCGGAGTGGGCAGAGGTGCTGGGAAGCAACGGCCTGTGCCGCTCATGGACCGTGGTGTTGGCTCAGGATGTCAAGGGGCTTGTGTGGAACAGCTGGGGATAGCAGAGGGGGTTCCCCTACTATGGCCACAGCTCCTGTTAGGGCCGGGGGGACCCCTGTGTTTTTGGTGGGTGTGAAGGGCTCTCAAGCACTCCTATCAGACCAGGTGTTAGCGGTGGGGACTTGGCAAGTTCTTGTCCGGCCCTGCCAGGGGCCAGGGATGTTGTGCAGCACCAGGCTGGCCAGGAGGCGGATCGCATGGCAATAGTGGCTGACCCTCAGCGAGAGGGCCATAAGGATTGCTCTCAGGTGACAGGAGCATGTTTACCTGCGTCTGAACTGGTGGCCAGCTGGAACGCACATCTGAAGATAGCCTGTGAACGGGTGCGCAGGGGCGGATAGTCCCCTGTAGGACAGTGCAGCAGGGGATGGATTGCAGGCTGCAGATGTAGCAGCGTGAGGTGGTCAGTCTCTTCAGGTAGGTGTAGCTGGTGCTGCCACAGTGCCTCCATGTCATCTAATAGGTGCCCTAGTGATGTAAGACGTACTCCTTGCGGCAGTTCAGGTCAAAATAGCGGGCGTAGAGTAGAGAATGGTGGTGAGGCGGCTACAGGTGCTGTGTCAGTGGACTTAGGCAACAAGAATGCTGGAACAGTTCCCGGCGAAGCGTCGGGGGGGGGGGGGGGTGATGAGTGGATCGCATTGGCAGGGCCTATACCACATGCGGAATGAATGAACGTGCACGTTTCGTTCACCGGCCCCTTGGGAGTCATCTTAAACAGGACATCAAAGAAAATATTTGGCGGGGGAATTTCTGAAGATATTTTTCCTTCTGCTGGAGGAGTATATTAACTTGATGTAAGAATACCTTAAGGATGGCAAGAAGTAGGAGGATGAGAAAAGTCTTTTGGGAACTGGCTGCAGGACTTTTGTATCTTGGCAAGTGTGCTGGGGGAAAAGTTCCCGGAACGCTGTTACAAGTTCTTTTGTGATTTTAATGGGATCTAGGAGGCCTATCATACGTATGGTGGCTTAGCATGGTGGAACTACGATGAGCAATTTAGGCAGCGCTTGTCGGCCAATCCGGGTATGCAGTGGGACAAGATGGACTTGCCGCTCTAGCAGAAATTGATGATGGCGCAAAAGGCTGCTTCCTTTCTGAGGGGAGTTGGCGTGGGATTAGCTTCTTCCTCGCCGACCGCCCAGAAAAAAGGATTCTGTGGGGGAGCTGTGGGGGAGCTCACTGATATCAGAAGTGTTTCAAGCAAGGTAAGGCTGTGGTGGGGGTCGGCAGGGGTTCTACTTCCGAGGGTGGGTGTAGCGGAGAGCCGATCTTTCACAGCTATTCTCCACTAGAGATCCCAGTGAGGCTCAGGAACAAGGTGATGATAAGTCCACAGGCAAGGTTTCTAGCAGGTAGAGTAATACAGCAATATCCCCATCGCAATCCCAATAACTGGACGACACACAGTTTCAGGAGTAGAACTGACAAGCTTTATTCCACAGTGCCTTATAAAGCCCTCTCCCATGCAAGGGAGGAGGTTCTATCACTTAATACATTATCCAATCTGTGAACAGTAACCTCCCACACATCTCCTCCCCTCCTCTAGCATCATAATCCCCTTATCATGTACATAGTTTTACCCAAGTTTTGGATGTACCCTAAATTCTTGGGGTACATCCACAAATCCAATATCTCCAGATAGCCCTAGTCTGGAGGAACAACATATGTTAAAATCAGCCCCTTCGGATAAAGCGTTCGGGAGTTATGGGACTTTAAAGTATTGACCGACCGCATGGGTAAAGTATCCGAAAACAGTTCCATGCATTTTGGCCCTGCGGTCAGTCACAAACAGGCGAATACAAACAGGTGAATTATTGCTGTTAAGTGGCCTGACGGGGATTCGGATGAATCCCCTAGTTCGTGGGGTTCTTTCTACCGAATGGCGGGCCGTTCGGTAGTTTCCCCACGGAGTATTGGGAGTCTGGAGGTCTCAGCGGTGGTTGCCTAGTCAAGTGTCCGATTTCGGTTCCAGACACTCGACGGCAAAACACCGCTGTTCGGCAGTTTAAGATGGCCGCCGCCACGTGTTCGTATCCCGAATGGCGGCCACCCAGAGGACAAAGACCACACTGCACGAATAGGTAATTACCCATTTGCAACATTGTTGCAAACGGTAATTGAAGGCACACTTTACACAGGGTGGTCTGGTTGTTCGGTAGTTTCATTCCCTTGTTTTATTCGAATGATTCTACCGAACAACCAGAGGAATACAGTACTTTACACACATTCAACTGCCAATATAACCGGATACAATGATTTCTATGCATGTTCACACACATTAAACCAGCAATATGACCGAATACAATTATTCCCATGCATGTTGTAGGACAGCCCGGTACCAATCCGCTACAGTGGGATCAATGCCGGTGAAGGTTGACGCGATGTTGCCTTGGCTAAGTCGGTATGCTAACCTAGATGATGCACACTTGTTGGCTGAGGGTGGGGTTTTCTGAAGGCTTTTTATTCCATTCAGGGATAGGGTTGTCGTTCGTTGGTTTCACAACTTGAAGTTGGTTTTTCAGTACCTTGGGGTGGTGTGGGACAAATTATTTAAGGAGGTTCAGCTGGGGAGGATGGCGGGGCCATTTGTGGAACCTCTTTTTGGGGACCTATGGATTTCGCCACTGGGGTTGTCCCTAAAAAGGAGGAGGGTAAGTTTAGGCTGATCCACCATTTGTTATACCCTAAGGAGTCATTTGTGACATTGGCGTGGAGCTCTGTTCGGTTTCCTATGAGTCATTCAACCATGCAGTTGAGTTGGTGAGGAAAGCAGGCTCTGGTGCCCTCATGGCAAAAGCTGTTGTCAAGTTGGTTTTTCGGTTGTTACCGGTCCACTTTCATCATCTCCTGCGCTGTTTTTTCAATGGTACTTACGTGGTGGATCTTTGCTTACCTATGGCATGCTCAATATAGTGCGCATACTTCGAAAAATTCAGTACCTTCCTGGCATGGGTGGTTAGAGAGGAAACGGGCTGTGGTTCCGTGGTTCACGATCTAGATGACTTTTTGTGCGTCAGGACTTTCCGTTCTGAGGAGTGCAGTTTGGGGTTCTTTTGGCAGCTTAAAAGACTGTGGGCCCAGTGACTTGTCTCAGTTTCTTAGGCCTGAAAATTGATTCGGTGGCTGGGGAGTGTCATTTACCATCAGACAAGCTGCCCACACTTTGGGAAAAAGTGGGGGCGGTTCAGAGTGCGTGGAAGTACAGTCACTGCTGGGAAGTCTTACCTTCGCATGTCGCGTAATTCCAATGGGGAGGGTCTTCAACTGGTTTCTGCTGAGGGCCACTTGTGGGATACCATCCCCTCACCATTATGTTCGGGTCTCTCATTCCATGAATGAGGATTTGGGGCATTTGGGATGTGTTTCTACAGGACTTTAATGGGCAGGTTTTCTTTTCGGGGCTCGGTGACGTCCTCTTCGGATCTCAAGTTGTCCTTGGATTGCATGTGGCAACGTGTGGCTTTGGCGTACACTTTCCGAGGCGGTGGTGTGTGGCGCAGTGTCCAGTAGAATGGTTGGGGTGTCCACAGATGGGTAATCTGGCCTTTCTTGAGTTGTTCCCATTGGTGGTTGCCTTGTCATAATGGGGTGAGGAATTGAGGAACAAACGGGTGGTCTATTTCACTGATGATATGGCTGTAGTTCATACCGTTAATTGTCTGTCAGCGTGCTCTGTTCCATTAGTGCGTCTGCATTTTGTGTTGTTGTGCATGTCTTTGAATATCATGTTCCGGGCATTCCATATGCCTGGTTATCTGAACGTAGTGGCTGATGCGTTGTGGTTGTGGGGTATACTGGGGGACAACATTCCTGGGATGAGCGTTTAGATTCGCTGTTGTGGTTTTTGTGTCATTTGCTTGCTGGACAGGCATTGCTGTCTGTGGTTGACTGGACCCTGGTGGCACTGGCATTTCTTTTCAAGTTGAATGGATGGGAAGATCTGCTGAAATTTCGTTATCCGGCAGGCACTAAAAGGTTTTCGGAAAGGAAATCTTCAGTGGATAATAGGTGTTACAAAATCCCCTTTGTCTGCCACAACCCTGTTATTTTATTGCTACATTTGTTGCTTTTACCGAAGAACTATTGCAGGCCATTCGCACATACGAATGGCCGACCATCCGGCCCTTGGTGTGCACCGCCAAATAAACCCGTTCACCTCTCAGAATACCGAACAAACTGTCAAACGGTCGACCACCCTACCTGAGAAGTGTGTCCCCAATTAACCACCCAGGAGCTGTGGTTTTGTAGGTAACCGCAGCCTAATTGATCGTTGGTGGTGTGGTCACCGTTCATATGAGAAGGGTCGAACGGGGTACCGAATGAACTGACGAACTACCTACCGAACGACCGGCCACCCTACCTGAGGTGTGCCCCTGGTTAACCACCCTGAAGCTGAAGTTTTGTGGTTAACCGCAGCCTAATTGATTATCGCTGGATGCTGTTTGGAGCTTTACTCTCCAAGATAGGGAACCAGGACATCTAAGCGGTCCAACCTTTAGCTAGCCTAGAGGCAACCGTAACAATAGGCGCCTGGTATCTTTTGAGGTCCTGCAGCAGTTGGTAGGGGTGTTACCTATAGTGTGTTTTTCTGGTTTCGAGGTGGTGCTGTTCATCGTCTGTGTGGGCGTCAGAGTTGCAGTTCGGAATCATGGAATGCAGGTGGATTTCTCTTGTGCCTAGGTTTCTCTGTGTTGTATAGGTTTTAAGGGTGGCAGTTAGTTACGTGTGAGCAAGGAAATTTTCATGCAATTGAGGGTGGGTCACATCCCAGACATCATATTAATACATGCCGGGGGGAATGATTTGGGGCTTATTACCAAGAGGGAGTTAGTGAGGTTGATGAAGAGGGACATGGATCAGATCCGGAAACTCGTTCCTGAAGTGGTCGTGGTGTGGTCAGAGATGATTTATTGGAGGCATGCTGAGGACCTTTCCGTGGTGGCTCAGTGTAGGGGGAAGTTAACAGTTTTCATACAGCTGACGGGCAGGGTAGTGGTTAGGCATCGGGAACTGGAAGGAGTGCTTCCTGGGTATTATCGGGCGGATGGGGTGCATCTCTCAGATGTTGGGTATGATCTCCTTAATCTTGGGTATCAGGAGGGTATCAGTAAGGCCTGGGTGGTGGTGCTCAGGTGGCTTAAGGGGGTTACGACTGTGGGGATATTTATGGGATGATAATATTAAACAGTCAAGAATTGCCCACTATTTCAATTCTATTAGATCTTAGAGATCGTTATCATGTAAGTGAAATGTATTCCATACAAATAAAATCACAATTTGCTATAAAAATAATTTATTGTGACAAATAAAATAATATATTATGCAGCATGCATGATAATAATCAGTGAATATTTAGTATAACATAAGTATGCAATACAATGGCAATACACAGTACAAAGCTACAGCATCAACTGTCAAGACAAGATTTATGAGGGTACTTCACAGAGTAACTTCCAGCGAGAAGCCATAAAACCTTGGCTAACAGTTAACTGAGTAACCCTGTCAATGCTGGCTAGATCCTCCTCCTAGGCATATAATATCCTATTCTCATGTAATTTTCAAATAAAATAACATTCAAACCAGCTCATTAATCATTTCCTGGAACCATCCAATAAGAATAATCTACCAGATTCTATAAGCCAAATTTTAATTTGCCTAAAAAGATATCTTATCTTGTTTAGAGCAAATCAATACACCTGGATAAATACAACGGTATGCTAACACATGATAATATCCCATTAATATATAATTATTCTTAATTCCACCTGCAGAATGGAATGTTTATAACTATATATTCTTTAGTTAACTAAGGTTTCTAAATATTGAAATCTGACCGTGATTTATCCAGTCATATATCATGCTATTAGATGTTTAATTAATTTAGATGAATTAAATAAAACCAGCATAATTACCAGTTAAGTAGATATTGTCATCAGGTGAGTAGGTAGTCCCAGGAACTTGAATGCATGTATGATTGGTTGTATGGAGGTATGTAAGTAATAGTAAACAGTAAGTGTTGCTTAGAAAGTAAGAGTAAAATTCTAAGTGTCCAGGAGTGTTTCTTGAGTGTTAGTCTCAGAGTGAATATCTGTCATGGATCTCTCTGCATGTCCGAATCTGAAATCCCAAACTCCCTCCAACTCCAACTCCAACTTCAACTTCTCTCTTCCTGTCATGCCTTAATTATAATATCCTCTTACTTCCTGGTTCCACGGAGCTTAGCCACACCTCTTTATGACACGGTCTCCCTATTTAATCTGACCGCACCAGCTGATCGACGCTGGATTAATGAACTACGTTCCGTACTCACGAACCGGCTGCAACATCGTTGTGAAAGCCTCTATTACCGGACCGGACTGGAAGACTTCAAGTTCCCTTCACCTTTCCTCATCCACGACTAAAGCTGAACACTATCCATGCTGGATAAACCGCCTCTGAGGAGATCTCGGGAACCAGTGTTCTATGTGCCGGAAGCTAAGTAAAACCTCTGTGATAAGCGTTGCATCTCAAAGCTGTTATTTCCTGTCTCCAAAGTCCTTCGTTAAAGCCAACCCGTTACAGCTAACTTCAACTCATACTTTTTCTCAGTTAGCTGCATCTGTCTTACTTCAGTTAAAGTCTATGGAACAGCTATTGTAACTTCTTATCACCTAATTAACTAATACTACTAAAGGACTCTTTCTGATTCAGTCACCATTTACTACTTAAAGCTACAGTGCATCTAATTGTGGACTTCAGTTATCGTTTACTACTTAAAGCTACAGTGTATATAATTGTGGACTTCAGTTATCGTTTACTACTTAAAGCTACAGTACCTGTAAATTGGAATTAAAGTCAATACCTTTTACTTTTTATAATAAATGTTCAAACTATAAGAAATCTGCAGTTGTGTTCCTTCATAACAAATGTTTAGACGTGACAGATTAATCCAGCCTTTGTAATGGATCCAGCAGATTTCGATTCTACTATAACTACGCTGAATCAAAGAGTTGATACACTAGCCCAAGGTGTGCAAGACCTGCAAGTTACTAACGAAAGAATTCTCACTTATGTCAGAGATCTACAAACTCTTTAATCATTTATACTGACCATAAAAATCTCGAATATCTTCACTCCAATAAAACACTGTCTGCTCGACAAGTAAGATGGAATCTCTTTTTCTCCCGGTTCAACTTCCAAATCGTCTTTAGACCTGGGTCTAGAAACAAAAAGGCTGATGCCCTTTCCAGGATCCATAAAGACACTAAAATTGAACCTCCTTCGCCTAAAGTCATTGGAATCTTATCTTCTCTTATTGACGACATTAAAGATCTCAGTGAAGATGCTCTCGAACTTCCTAAATCAATTAAATTATCTAAGAAAAACGGTCTCTACTATTTCAAAGACCGGATTTACGTACCTCCCTCCTTCAGAATTAAAGTACTCGAATTTATTCATGATTCTCCTCTGGCAGGTCATCCAGGTATAAAAAAGACCCTTGAATTGTCTAAAAGATACTATTGGTGGCCTCGTCAAGACCAAACTATTGAATCTTATGTCAAATCTTGTTCTGTATGCCAAAGATCAAAACATGTCCATCATCAACCATTTGGTCAATTATTGAATTTACCAATTCCTGAACGACCTTGGCAATCCATTTCTATGGATTTCTTGGTAGAATTACCTCCTTCTCATCATCATACCACCATTTTAGTGGTAGTAGACCGCTTCACGAAAATGTCTCATTTCATTCCTTTAAAGAAGTTACCCTCATCCTCTGAACTTTCGAAAATATTTCTTGACAACATAGTTAAACTTCACGGACTGCCAGACGAAATCATTTCAGACCGAGGAACTCAATTTACCTCCAAATTCTGGAATGCATTATGTGCCACTCTTCATATCCAACGTAAACTATCATCTGCATATCATCCTCAAACAGATGGACAAACTGAAAGAGTCAACCAATGCTTAGAACAATATCTACGATGTTATTGCTCTCACTTACAAGACGATTGGATCACTTGGTTACCTATGGCAGAATTCGCATACAATAACTCTTTTCATACCAGCAGTAAAATGACTCAATTTCTATCCAATTATGGATTTCATCCTTCCTCATTTCCTGCTCAGACAGTTTCTTCATCTAATCTCTCCGATTCGAATCAAATCTCTCATATGTCCTCTTTGTTTAAGAAATTGCATGAGAATCTGGAATTGGCCTCCTCCAATCAAAAGAAGTTTTTTGATACAAAAAGACAACCTTCACCTTCTTATCAAATCGGTGACCTTGTCTGGCTTTCCTCAAAGAACATCTCTACAAATCGTCCATCAAAGAAGTTAAGTTCTCTTTTTCTTGGTCCTTTTCCAATACTATCGGTTATCAACCGTAATGTTGTTAAATTAAAACTTCCACCAACTTTAAAGCTACATCCTGTTTTCCATGTGTCCTTGTTGAAGCCTCATCATCCTGACCCTTTCCAAAGAAATGTCACTACTTCTCCTGATCCCATATTGGTCCAGGGTGAAGAAGAATACGAAATTCAAAGTATACTGGATTCAAGGATCCATCGTGGCTCCTTACAATACCTCATCAGATGGAAAGGATATGGAGTTGATGAAGATACATGGGAAAACTCCTCTGTCGTTCATGCTGACAAATTAATTTCCAAGTTTCACAAACGTTACCCTTCCAAGCCAAGTCAATAGCACCCAGAGGTTGCTCATTAAGGAGGGGATACTGTCATGCCTTAATTATAATATCCTCTTACTTCCTGGTTCCACGGAGCTTAGCCACACCTCTTTATGACACGGTCTCCCTATTTAATCTGACCGCACCAGCTGATCGACGCTGGATTAATGAACTACGTTCCGTACTCACGAACCGGCTGCAACATCGTTGTGAAAGCCTCTATTACCGGACCGGACTGGAAGACTTCAAGTTCCCTTCACCTTTCCTCATCCACGACTAAAGCTGAACACTATCCATGCTGGATAAACCGCCTCTGAGGAGATCTCGGGAACCAGTGTTCTATGTGCCGGAAGCTAAGTAAAACCTCTGTGATAAGCGTTGCATCTCAAAGCTGTTATTTCCTGTCTCCAAAGTCCTTCGTTAAAGCCAACCCGTTACAGCTAACTTCAACTCATACTTTGTCTCAGTTAGCTGCATCTGTCTTACTTCAGTTAAAGTCTATGGAACAGCTATTGTAACTTCTTATCACCTAATTAACTAATACTACTAAAGGACTCTTTCTGATTCAGTCACCATTTACTACTTAAAGCTACAGTGCATCTAATTGTGGACTTCAGTTATCGTTTACTACTTAAAGCTACAGTGTATATAATTGTGGACTTCAGTTATCGTTTACTACTTAAAGCTACAGTACCTGTAAATTGGAATTAAAGTCAATACCTTTTACTTTTTATAATAAATGTTCAAACTATAAGAAATCTGCAGTTGTGTTCCTTCATAACAAATGTTTAGACGTGACACTTCCCTTTTTCCCAACTTTTAAAGGGCCAGACTCTCTGTACGTCATTAGTTGATAAGGCCAATAGGAAACTGAAGGTGTGGTCAACCTGCAGATTGCAATTTAGGTATTTGGTGCATAGAGGGGAGTCTCGTCTCACTAAACCTTCCTATCCAGGAAAGAGTTAACTTTTCCTGATGACGATTTTGACATCATTTGGCTTATCTATATGACTACCATAACTTAAATTTACTTGTCAGTTCAAAGTGTTTGCCTCAGTCTTTGTGGCAACTATTTTGATCATCATTTCTAAAACTGACAGTTCTAAACTAAATGTCACCCCTTATTTACAATGGGACCTTGTAAAATTTAAAAAGTAAAATGAATTACTTATCTTCTCTGTCACTAATGTCTGTGCTTAGAATTATTTCTATTTCATTAACATTTAGACAGAGCCTTCCATCCCCCTGCTTCATTGCTTATCACTTGGCTTGTTTATATAATGCATTCCTTAGCTCAGGCTCAGTGGCTGAAAGCAAGGAAATTATGTGTCTTTGTTAGCCTAAAATCCAAAATGGAGTCTGCTCTGTTCTGAGTGACTCTGACAATATACACTTTTAATTTCTATTTTAGCACAAAATGAGCTGTGGTGGGGTAGAGTTTGTTAATAACCTGCAGGGTTAGGTTGAGTGGAAAATACTCGAAGGGGTTACAGTGCTTTGGTAGGTTCAAGCTTGTCAGTGTCTCCGAACCTGGGGGTGTAGGGGTGTCACGTTATACCCCTACAGTTTGTTATATATTGGTAAGCATGCCACTTGGTTGGTGTGTTATGTGTTATGTATTATGTATTTTCCAACGTTAAATTGTAGTCTGCGTTTTAATGGGAGTGAGTATTAAGGTTAAGCTGGATATGCTGAACAAGGCGACTATGCGCATGTCATGCTTACATTCCTAAAACATACACTGCTATCTCTCACAATGATTATCTCTCTATAATACATACCACTATCTCATACTATAATCCACTCTCTATAACATTCATTTCTACAGTTTAATTTATATTACTTGTATTTAATGTTCTTTCTGTTTATCTCTAGTTCTGTCATCCAGCAGAATGTTGTCACTGCAAATGCTGGTAAGTCTGATTGGTTGGTTCATCTGTATGATAGAATACAAAGGGGACAATGTTCAATCTTTGTTTTTTTATTATACATTTTTATTGAGTGAAGCATAAAAAAAAAGAAACATTCATGCACAGATTGGAAAGGTTATACGGTTACAAGTAATACATGTGTTACAGTCTGGTTGCATTACATTTCCATTGTTCAACAAGCGGAAATCATTACACCAGAGAAATCCCACAAGGTGTGTATCATCCTCTGCCTTCTATTGCAGGGATAGACAAAATAATTGAAGGGTGTCTAGGCAAACAACTGATTTGAGTGGAAATTGTATAGGTGATTTGGGGTACACCTCACCACTGCCTGCATTCTGGGCCTATCAGGTGTATGAAATGACATTTGAGGTTATTCGATTAATCGCTGTACATGAATAGCTACAGGAGTGATATGTAACTGGGGAAACATAACTCGAGACAAAAGGATGAAGGTAGGGTTACATAAAGAGAAATAAAGGGTGAAAATCAATCTAGAACTTGAAATAGTACCTGCACCTACTAGATCACCGCCAAATACAAGTGGTACGTTGAGGTTGGAGGTTACTTAGGGTCTGCAGCAGTGAGTCTATGAACCTTATCTGGCTACTTTATTTTATAGTCTTAATTACTATAGTTGTCTATGGGTCATCTTGTGTGGGCGCTTGAGGGAAGCATTCTGCGTATGCTGGGTCAGATTTTTGTCACAAGGCCGTCGCTGTCAATTGCATCATGATTGCGTGGATGCGTCTACTAGTTTACGTGATCATGTCTGGGCCTTGTCCATAAATGATCCAAGGCTGGCAAATATAGCGGTACTTAAGAGCATTGTCAGCTGAGGACAATCGAAACTCCTCCAGAGTGCGGAAGTATTCTACTTTGTGTAATAGGGCCTGGATAGACGGAGGGGCAGAGGATCTCCACAGGCTACTGATTATTGTTATAGCTGCTGTGAGTATAAAGTAAGTAATGGATGCCTTATAATTACATAGTCTAGTGTTGTTCTTGTGGAACAAAAAGGTAGCCATGTCCATTTTCAGGTGGGATCCCACAACACTCCTAATAAGTTTGCGGTTACCCTCCCAGAATGGTGTCACTTTGCTACACTTCCACCATATATGTATAAGTGTTCCTCTATCTGTCCCACATCTCCAGCAGATGCCTGATTCAGTCGAACCATATCTACTAATATAGGCTGGGGTGATGTACCATTTAGCTAGTAGTTCAAAATTGATTTCTAGCAGGTATATACTGGAGTGTAAGAGTGAGATCCTGTGAAAAAATTGGAACCACTCTCTGTCATGCAGCGGAGTTGTCATATAGTCATTCCACATGCGTGTGTAAGGAGGTGGTTTGGGGAATATCATGGTAATAGTAGTTTATAACACTTAGAGAGTAGTCTCGGTACTGTTTTACCCCCTGAACAGAGCAACTCAAATTTAGTCTCCTCTCATTACGCATTGAGAGGAAAGTGCCTTTAGAAAACGCTTTAGGATAGTGTATTTAAGGGACGTAATGACCTTCTTATTGCCCTCAGGAATGAGCTCATTAGAGGACCTCAAGCCTTTTGAGTTTGTTATGTGACTCAATTGTGTGTATGAGTGCAGGGCTTGGATTTTCCCCTGTAATCCATTCATACCAATAGGGAATAGAGGATTGTGGAAAACTGGATTAAAAACTGGATTAAAAAACTAATCTTATTGATTTTTTTTGATTGGGTAACTAAAATTATAGATAAGGGTGGTGCAGTAGACATTGCTTACCTAGATTTCAGTAAGGCTTTTGACACTGTTGCACATAGAAGGCTTATCAATAAACTGCAATCTTTGAGTTTGGATTCCAATATTGTTGAATGGGTAAGGCAGTGGCTGAGTGACAGGCAACAGAGGGTTGTAGTCAATGGAGTATATTGGAAGCTTGGGCTTGTCACCAGTGGGGTACCTCAGGGATCTGTACTTGGACCCATTCTCTTTAATATTTTTATTAGTGATATTGCAGAAGGTCTTGATGGTAAGGTGTGTCTTTTTGCGGATGATACTAAGATATGTAACAGGGTTGATGTTCCAGGAGGGATAAGCCAAATGGCAAATGATTTAGGTAAACTAGAAAAATGGTCAGAGTTGTGGCAACTGACATTTAATGTGGATAAGTGCAAGATAATGCATCTTGGACATAAAATCCCAAGGGCAGAGTACAGAATATTTGATAGAGTCCTAACCTCAACATCTGAGGAAAGGGATTTAGGGGTGATTATTTCTGAGGACTTAAAGGTAGGCAGACAATGTAATAGAGCAGCAGGAAATGCTAGCAGAATGCTTGGTTGTATAGGGAGAGGTGTAACGGACCGTTTCAGCATATGAGGGGTTAAATCGGTTTAGGCGATAATCCCCTTTTTCCAAAACAAGGCACAGCTACTGTAAAAGCACCAAAACTCACGAACTGGATATAGGTGAATAAGGTAGCACTCCAGCTGGAACCTCACAAATAGCTGCTAGCAGATGAATAGGAAAAGCAGACATCAGCTTACACTCCTTAGCAATCAATCTCCAACAGCATACAGTGAATCCCCCCAAGAACGAGACAAGGCTCCGTGTTGAGGGTCAAGCAGTGGTCTGAGGTGCTGGGGCACCCAGCCTGGTTTTTATTACATGAGTACACATACAGGCCCCTCCAAGGGGGAGGCATAAAATAACCAATCACATACATGGTTCAGCCCACACATCCCCTCCCCTCAGATAACATTAAACCCAATTATCCGGTACACTTTTCCAGACAAGTTCTGGATGTACCCCAAAAACAGGGGGTACACCTTTAAATCCAGCATCGCTGGATAGCCCTTATTCAGGGGGGAAACATATCCAAAATTCAAGTCATTCGGATGAACAGTTCGGCAGATATGGGTTTCCAAAGATATGACCGACCGCATGGGTAAAGTATCCGAAAACAGTTCCATGCATTTTGGCCCTGCGGTCGGTCACAAACAAGGGAATGAAAACAGACGAATTGCCTGTGTTATAGAGCCTGGAGAGGGTTTGAATGAATTCCCTTGTTTGTGGGGTTCTTTCTACCGAACGGCGGGTCATTCGTAGTTTCCATACGAATTTCTGGAAGTATGGAGGTCTCAGCGGTGTTTGCCTAGTCAAGTGTCCGATTTTAGTTCCAGACACTCGACGGCAAAACACCGCTGTTCGGTAGTTTAAGATGGCCGCCGCCACGTGTTTGTTTCCCGAATGGCGGCCACCCAGAGGACAAAGAATACATTACACTGATTGCCAATTACCCGTTTGCAACATTGTTGCAAACTGTAATTGGAGGCACACTTATTCCTGGGTGGTCTGGTTGTTCGGTAGTTTCACTCAATATAATGAATGGAGTGATTCTACCGAACAATCAGTTGAATGCTGCATACATATCACCCAGGTTAAACTTAACACATGAATACATATACAATATTACAGGCAGTACACTAGAATATGCTTCACAGTCTTAAAGGGACAGTAGTCCCAAAAGTCCCAATCTGTTCATAGATGACTTTAAAGGGCCAGTAGCAGCCATATACATTATTACATGCCCAAATATAGTTTTTATAGAGCAATATGTCCAGGGGCCATAGTCGCAGGGCAGGAGGCGGGCAACCAGGCTCCTCCAAAACAATGTGGCGAGATTGGTTTCGTCACAAGAGGTATTAGCAGTAGAAAGAGGGAAGTGCTCATGCCATTGTACAGAACACTGGTGAGACCTCACTTGGAGTACTGTACACAGTACTGGAGACCATATCTTCAGAAGGATATTGATACCTTAGAGAGAGTTCAAAGAAGGGCTACTAAACTTGTTCATGGATTGCAGGATAAAACTTACCAGGAAAGGTTAAAGGATCTTAACATGTATAGCTTGGAGGAAAGACGAGACAGGGGGGATATGATAGAAACATTTAAATACATAAAGGGAATCAACACAGTAAAGGAGGAGACTATATTTAAAAGAAGAAAAACTACCACAACCAGAGGACATAGTCTAAAATTAGAAGGACAAAGGTTTAAAAATAATATCAGGAAGTATTACTTTACTGAGAGGGTAGTGGATGCATGGAATAGCCTTCCAGCTGAAGTGGTAGAGGTTAACACAGTAAAGGAGTTTAAGCATGCGTGGGATAGGCATAAGGCTATCCTAACTATAAGATAATGCCAGGGACTAATGAAAGTATTTAGAAAACTGGGCAGACTAGATGGGCCGAATGGTTCTTATCTGCCGTCACATTCTATGTTTCTATGTTTCTATTCTGGCTATATATGCAGCACTAGATATCTCAAAAAATTAACACCTGGATGGTTTCAGATCTTCATTTGTGAATGTGTATGGACTTAGCAGATACGATGTGCTTCTGACCAAAAAGTAGGAAAGATGGCTGCCCCCATGTAGCAAGGATTAGCCAGGAGATGCAATGAAAATAGTTATTCACTTATATCTAGGCACTGGGCTCTAAAAATATAAGTATTGGAGCACCTCATGTTCTCCATTGCTTTCCTTAAATTAAGTTACATAGTTACATAGCTAATCATCATGGATATTTAGGGGAGAGAGATGGTGATAAGTCTGGTAGGTGTGCAAGCCTTTTCCAGATGTGCAAGTTTGGAGATATCGTGGTGTGCGGATGTATGTGTGGAGACAACAGTTGAGTGATGAGCCAAGGCAGTGCTTGGAGAGGTATTTGTGTGGACTCCTGTGCCACAGCAATCCATTGTTTCAGGGATTGTCTGGTTGACAAATCCACAATACGTCTCAGATGAACAGAGTAATAATATAACTCCAAGTTTGCAAACCCGTCACCCTGTCTCGTAATCTAGAGAGGATATTGTATGCTATTCGGGGCATGATGTGTGCCCAAACAAGTTTAGTAAAGGTTGTTTTAATCAGCATAAAAAAATATTTTGGAAGCGTGATTGGGAGTGCATTGCAGATGTACAGCAATTTGGGTAATACAATCATGATATTGTGTTGATTCTGCCTAACCATCTGAAATGCAGTTTATTCCATTTGTCCAGATCTCTGGAGATATCTTTCAATAGGGGTATGAATTTGGAAGCATAAAGATCTGTGGGTGATGGTGTGATTTTGCACCCGAGATATGTGATACAATGATTTGTCAATTTGAAATGAAAATCTTTCTTAAGGGAGTGTTTTGGGCGGTGGTATGTTTAAGTTAAGAATTTTGCTTTTTTTTCAACATTAATCTTAAAATTAGATAGGTGGCTGTACTTACTGAGTTCATGTTTTAGAGGTGGGAGGTACCTATGGTGAATAATAAGGTGAATAATAAGTCATCGGCAAATGCCGATACTTTGCAGTCATATGTTTTCCCCTTAAATCCCCTTATAGCCTAGTTATTCCATATAGCCTGTAAGAGAGGTTTTAAAGTCAGTATAAACAATAAGGGCGATAGTGGACAGCCCTGCTAGGTGCCATTCCTAATGAAAAATGGTTGGGATATTTGACTGTAAATTTTGAGCCTGGCTGTAGGCTTGGAATAAATGGCCGCAATCAACATTAGCCATTGTTCCCCAAATCCCAAAGCGACCAATGTCGATGTGAGGAAAGACCAGTCTACTCGATCAAAAGCCTTTTCGGCATCTATCGATAATAATATAGCGGGGGTTGTATGTTGTTTAGCTGTGTGGAGAATGTTGAGGATTTTAGTGGTATTATCTTTTGCCTTTCTTGAGGGAACAAATCCTGCTTGGTTAATTAAAGTGGTCAAAAGGGGGCAAAGGCGGTTCGCCATCGTTTTGGTTATCAGTTTCACGTCAACATTGATCAGGGAAATTGGGCTGAAGCTCCCGCAGGCCTCTGAGTCTTTTCCCGGCTTCGGTATAAGTATAATGGTTGTCTCCAGACTGGGATTAGGGAATGGGGGAGATAGAGCTCTTGCTAGGTGTGGGACAATGTCAGGGAAAAAAGTTTTATAATAAAAATGTGAAAACCCATCTGGGCCTGGGCTCTTGTCTGCCAGTGTAGATTTACTAGGGTATTGTGAGTATTTTTGATTTTGGGTATGTAAGTGTCATGATTACTAAATAACCCAACATGCAGAAATATGTAATACACAATGAATAAGGATAACGTATACCGGGCCTTAGAATGGTCAGACTTAACATAATAAAGTTAAAATCCTAGCCGAGGTCAGGGACACAGAAAGAGGCAGAACCAGGAAGCAAGACAAAAATCAAGGGTACCAGAAATACGGGGAAGTCAAAATACAAGCCAAGTCAAATACCAAAACAAACTTGAATAGGAACACACTCTCTGTTAACCAACTAGTAGATACCACGACAGGGCACTGACTAAATGCTATTTTCAGTTTAAATAACCCTCCTAAGGCTATGATTGGTTGTACATAGTCTTTGACCCCAAAACATGCGTGTGCTTAATTTGTGTGATGTCACATGCACGTCCGCGCCATCTTTGTTGAGGGGCTACATAGTTACGTGGGACCAGTGCTAATTAGAACTCCGCACCGGTCGGGGATCACTCCACGAGGGTGCTGAATGACAAGCTGACTTGCCTTAGGTAAGTTTTTTATTATTTTAACAGCATGACCGCAGCGATCAAATGTGAACACGCTGTAAGGAGGCGCAGTGGACGTGACAGTAAGTTGTCTGTCTTGAAGTTTGAGAGCCGATGCAAGTAATTTCCCACACCAGTCTCTGGGGGCAAAGAAACTATGTTTGGTTCACAATATGGTCTTTTTTTCCCCATAGTTTAATACAATTTTAAGTTCTGAACATAAAATTAGGAGTGACTTAAAGTCCCCTCTAATCATGGATTGGCGCTCTTCCCACTGCATAAAGGGATTTACGTCAGGTATGTCGTTATCCCTAAAGTATTGGCATATCTTTAATTTAAGATATTTTTTTATGTCCTCTCGCTGGACAATCTGTAGGTTAAGGAACCACTGGGTTTTGTTTTGGGGTATTGTCTGGATCTGTATGGATATAGTTACTGGGGCATGGTCTGACCACGTTATGTTCCCTATTTTAGCTGATGTCAGCAGATTGAGATAATGGTGGTAGAGAAAAAACATATCAATTCTTGTGTATGTATTATTTGGTTTAGAATAAAATGTGTAATCTTTGGATGTGGGGTTTAATATCCTCCAGCAGTCAATCAATCTATGCTTGGTAAAAATGTTGTACATCTGGTTCGGCACATTGGCAATGTGAGATGGGTTTTGTGCAGTGTTATCCCAACCTGCATCTAAAGAAAGATTAAGGGCCCCCCTCCGCCTTACTAAAATGACAGGAGTTGTACCCAGGGAACCAGTCACAATGATGAACCTTCCCGAATCGTCTGAGAATTTGGTCTGGATGATGAAGGGGACATTATTTTTTATGAGAATCATGACTCCTCTAGATTTACTAACGGTATAGTTGTTGTAGAAGTATTGCTTATGGTACAGTTTGGGAGCCGCGGGTCCCCTGAAGTGCCTCTTCTACAGGAAGACAATATCTGCTCCTGCTTTAGAGATATCTCAAATAGTCAGGGTTCGCTTTTCTGGCTTCTTTAGACCCTTGACGTTGTAAGATAAAATGCTAACTATACCATGGTCAGATAGTGTTACTGCAGACTGTGCTGAGCAAGACTGGTAGATAAGGTTATTATTTACTTTCCGTGTAGGCAGCGGTACAGTGATACATAATACACATAAAATAAAGAAACATAACATAGAAACATAAAACTTTAAATAACCTGGGTGCATTGGGTGTGTCATGCACATCTGTAGGGAGTCAGTGTACAGACCCATAGGTCGATAATATAAGAACCATGGGGCAGGTGTGTAGTATGATTACATAGTCATGAGCCAAATTAAAACACCGCTCAAGGGTGATGTGGCAATTGACAGTATTCATCAATTGTCTGTAGGTGTAAGTGATAGGGTAAAGGCTTTGGATTCCCAATTTGGACGTGTCGCCTCCAGCAAACCATATGTGTAGCATAAGGCTTAGAGATTGTCGTCTGTGCCGATTTCAGATTACTTCGAGATGGGGCACCAGTGATGCCAGTGTCATGTTTTTGGGCCAGCCTAACATAACTAAACAACAGATTCCCCAGTAGCTGCCCCCCCCTTGAACCCCCCCCCCTCCACCCCCTTTTTTATTTGTTTATTTGTTTTATTTAATTTTTATTTTTTGTATTGTGTTTATAGTTTTGGTAGTTAGTCTGTTATTTTTGATCTCTGTGTTGTCTACCTTTAACCAAGAGGTATTGTTGTGGGGGTATCCTCTGTGCTGTTTATATTATGTGCCTTCAGCACAGTAAAAGGGGAGATTGTGACAGCTAGTATTGACGTGGGGGGAAGAAACCACACAATGGGTGAGTATTCATGTCGGTTGCTAATTAGAGGCTACTTTGGGGAGACTAACATACTGGTGCCTCAATTAGGGAGGAACTATAATTTAAAAGAAAACTGAGATAAACCATGATAAACTACTAATCATAAGAAACATTTGCCTCCTTGGATGCCTGGCAGAGCAAGTTAAAAGCTATACGACCTGCATAGCACCATCAAGCGTCCTTTGGTTTCCATTTAGAAATCGGGGAATTTTGTGCTGGTGTCCTCACAGCCTGTGTGCATTTTCAGCCGGTTGCCTGTTTCCCTCTTGGCCTTTGAGGCAGGTGTTGATCTCATAACGGGTCAACTTGGGAATGTCCATTGATGGCAGCTGGAGCATGGACAAAAAGTTTTGTAGGTCTTCTGGTGATGTGAAGGTGGGTTGTTGCCCTTTTTGCTTCACTGTAAGCGAGAAGGTATAGCCCCACCTGTACTTTATACTCATCTCCTGTAGTGCAGCAGTAATAGGCCTCAGTGCTTATTGACCTTGTAGAGTAGTCCAGGAGAAATCCTGGAATATCTGCAGCTGACAGTTTTCCCTGCGAAGGATGGGAGCAGTATAGGCTTTCCTTATTATTTTATCTTTAAGGGTGAAGCAGTGCACCCGACATATGACAATTTTCAGTCTTTTGCCAAGCCACGTGGCTTGAGGGCATGGTGGGCCCTGTCTAACAGTACCTCAGTGTCATGGGGTCATTGTAGGACAATATTAAATAATACATGTAGTGTTTGAAATAAGACTTTTCTGGGTTCCGAAGACTCTGGAAGGCCCCTAATTCAGAGGTTATTCCTCCTGCTCCTGTTATCGAGATCATAAAGATGTCTCAACAGGTGACGGATGTGGTCATTTATGCTGTTGCTCCATGGTATGGAGTCATGGTTTGTGGAGTCCCTCTCTTCTTCCAGATCTTCGACTCTATGACCAACATGTTGGATGTCCTGTTTCAGGGAGGATATCTGGTCTTGGACTGAGTACTCCAATATGAAGAGCATGAAGTCCATATATTTCCATGTTGGTAAGCTCCGGAGTAAGGCATGGAGGTCTGGGTCTTTGCCAAGGGAGGATTGCTCCGATGCTGCTGGGCTTTGAGGAGGTGAGTCATGCAATAAAGATGGCGTTTGCAGGCTGTCTTCATCCTCCAGGGCCAGCGCCCTCACTTTGTCTCTAAAGTATTTGTCCAGATTGCCAGATGTTTTTGTTTGATGGCAATCCGGGATGTTTAGAAGGGCTAGAAACTTCTTCTTATTACCTATATTTGGTGTTATCGTAGTTTAATCAACTCTAATATGGTTGGTTCTTTGCAAACACATCCGTCTACATAGCTGTCTAGGTCATGCCCCCTCAATGTTGAGTCTTTCATTTACTCGGCACGGTGACAAACAAACCAAAAATAAAATTTGCTAGGACATGTGATTGTAGTATGAGCCATCAGGGGTGAAAATTTTAAAATAAATGGAAGCAATTCAGAATGTAATTTTAGAAAAAAAATATATAACTTAGAAATAAAAATAAATACAATTAAGAAAATAAGCTACTAGTAATTAAAAACTAAAAAAATCAACTAAAGAAAAAACAAGATAACTTTATTAGATATCAGACACCTGGGTGTGTAACAATATAATGTACCCTTAAACCATACATTCCCCTGCACGCATCACTAAACTTGTAACATCCCCAGAAAGCTATTCTCTAAAGGAGTACTCAGGCCAAAAGTGCTCAGATCAGAGGTTTCTAGTCCAAATAGACCAAAGGTGAAATTATGACTGAGTCGCAAGCATCCTCCGATTTGCGCACAGTTCCAGAGCGCTGGGTGGTAGGTCCGTGTCACAATTGATGAAGTCAGTAGATGATCTCTTGTGGTGATCCTGTATTAATTACACACACTAAGCTCCTATATATTTTTGTTGGGCTGTCTCTAAATATTATGGTTATAATGTTATTTTCGTTTCATGTACTTTCTGTATATCTGTACTGTATGAAGCATTCGACTGATTATTTGCTATAATCACTCTATTCGCCATACGAACAAACTTCTGAACAATCAGACCACCCCAGAGAGAAGTGTGCCTCAAGTTTACCCCCCTGATCGGTGGTCAACCACAGTCTAATTAGCAATTAGACAAATGCTCGGTGGATGGCTGCTGTTCAGCTGCTGTTCAGCATGCAAACACGTGGCGGTGGCCATCTTGCCATACGAATGCACAGAGGTGTTTGGTCGTCGAGTGTTTGGAACCCAAATCGGATACTCGTCCACGCGAACACCGTTGAGACCTCCAAACTTCCAAACTTCCATACATTCGTGCCGAAACCACCGAACGGGTCGCCGTTCGGTAGAAAGAATCATCTGAACAAGGGGATTAATACGAATGCAAGCACAAGCCATTTAGCCCTGTATTTTCACAGATTTCAGTTCACGAACAAAGACTGACCGCAAGGCCAAAACGTATGGAACTCTTTTCGGCTACTACCTCGTGTGCAGTTGGTCAAACTCCCGAACCCTTGGTCAGATCTGGGTAATTTTTGAGCATGTTGTTCACCCAGATCGGATATTTAGAGGTGTACCCTATGTATTTGGGGTACATCCAGAAACTGGAGAAAAGGGTGTACTGAGTAAGTGGATTATGTGTCATACTGAGGGAGATGTGTGGGTGGTAACTTGTGTAGGATTGATTACTGTACAAATTACTGTGGGTGTCTCCCTTGCATGGGAGAGATGCATATAAGCAGGGTATGTGGAATAAAAGATCAGTTTTGCTCCTGATACTGTGTGTCGTCCAGTTGTTGGGAATCATGATGGGATATTACTGGATTATTTTATTTGTTATTGATGCTGTTCATCCTGGGTTAACTTCTTGTTCCTGCATTACTATTTAATACCAGCGGAGAAGTCTATGGGAAACTAGTGCTCTGCTACAATCTCTTTCTATAAATGACTTATTTCAGGGAATATAAATCTATCCGAAATACAGAGTAGTTTAATCCCTTCATTGCTAATGTGTACCTGAATGCACTACCTATACACATTCAATGCTATGTTTGTATGTTTACTTTTTAAAAAATATATAATCTCACTCACTTTTAACATTGATTGTGCCTTTAAGGTGATTTACCCAATGAAAGAACAAGAGGCGGAATGGAAAATGAACAGGTGAAGAAAGATATGCTTATCATATAAGTGTGTCTATGTATTACGAGTGCAGTCACTTCTGCATTCTGTATGTATTAAGAGTGCAGTCACTTGTGAATTATGAGTACCAGTGGTGTCAGGGTGTCCTAGAGGAGAACTTCCATAGACTTATAGGTCCATGACATGACAGCTTCAGTGAATTGGTGCTCTTTGTCCAAGACTAGTTATTGCCAGTGTACCAGTAAAATATTAACTGTGGGCAGTGATTTCTATCAGAACATAGCACATTAAAAATAGCACTGTTTTTTTCCCTTGTAAGATTCAGTACTCACTACAGAATTGTTAAACGTAATCATTCTGAGAAAAAAAATAATCTATTTATAATTTTCTCTCTGTCTATCTATCTTTCTTTGGATCGATAAGGCTCAGAAACAGAGCAACTCACAATGAAAGTCAAAAATTCAAGTCAGTACATGTAAAGGCTGATGAGACTATAAATTAGTGTTTATTTAGTATGCATATTTTATCTTAACCCTGCACATAATTCCTGCAGGTTTTTGTCTTTTAGCATAATGTTTCTATATGAATGCTTGATGGTTTTTAGGGCACACTAAATGATTGCAGTGGCACACGTGGATTACTGCAGTAAAGAATAGGTATTATTGACCATGACTACACCTTGTTAACTCTTTCTTTTATTTTTTTCTTAAGGAGGAAGCAGGGTTTTTTTATGCTGACCTGAACTTGACCAAAGTAAATCCTGGACGATCTCACTACCAACCAGACCACGAAGCAGTAATTATATATTCTGCTGTTAAATCTTAAGGGTTAGCTGTCGTTACCCTGCTGGATATATATGTGTACAAAGTCAAAACAAGGTTCCTCCCCGGAAGGTGACACAAGGTTCCATGAGTGCTGATGTTTTATTTCATTATAGTTCAGACAGTTCATTTGTTCAAAATGAATATGTATAGGCTTTATTCTTTTTTCAGATACTTAGAGTTTTCTTTTATCTCTCTGGGAGAGATGGGGATTTTTGCTAGTTAGTAGATTTTCCCTTTTTTTCTTTCAGGGAGATTTATCCTTAATTTCAGGAGACTAGCTTTTACCATTCCTCCAAAGGTTCAGAGTTGAAATTTATACTGTGCTATTGTAAATAGAATAGGCTACATTTGTTACACATATGGACTCTTTGCTATTATTTATGATTAGAACATGGATGCCATTAACCAATTGGAAGTATGAAAGGGCAAGACGGAGGACTATATAGCTTTAGAGCATAAAGCAAGATGGCATCTGATGGATTGGCTTACATCACAGGGAGAGGGCAGATTGAATCAATGGACAAAGAGGATTGCAGTGTTCCAGAGGTTGAATTATTCTGTTGACATAATGAATCTTGTTTTCTATATGCGTCACTTGGTTTTTACCAAGTACGAGATTAAAGTAATTTTGCTTAATAAAACATATTATTCTTCAAGCTGTACATAAGTATTTTTTTAAAATATATAAAAGCACATTTAGTAGCCTTCTTTTGTTTCACAGACGCATCAATTTGCAAGATCTGTCCTCCATTCTTTATCTCTAACCGTCTACTATGAAATATCTGAGGACCAGAAAATTATCTGCTTAGACCTGAGAAAATGTCTCCTGGTTAGTTCTTTAACCAGTATCGCGTGGGGTGAAATGATGAATAGCAGAGATTTCAATTTTTTATTTTTTTTTGCACATCATTTATTGCACTGCATTCCGTGTGAAGGGGTAATGCTAATTTTACCACATGACAGGAGGCTTCATATTTTGCATTAACTCTCTTTACTAACTCCAAATAGCAGTAAAGAAAAGGAGTGAAAACATTAACCAATCAAAAAATAGTAGGAGGTATAGTATTCACAGTGATGAGGCTCCTCCCCCTCTTTCTTTACTGCTCCATCAGCAGACAGAGTTTCAGGCTCTTCCCTTTTATTTAGATTGTATTCTCTATGTTATATGCTAATTTTCGATTTCCTTATTCTGTTTTCTTCTGGGAATCTTCTCCCTTCTATCCTGGGGGGTTTTTCCCCTTTCATTTTAAGTTTATTTTCGTTATTTACGTTTATATGTGTATATGTGTTAGACTTTCCCCTCAGGATACCTCCGTTTTTCATTCCTCGTTTTTCGCTGTCTCCCCAGCTTGTTTCTCCCTCAGGGTAACGCTCACCCTGTTCCCTAGCACTCCCTCGCGGCTCACCAGCCGCATTCTGTTCGCCGACACGCCGGGAAACTTCTCTCCCGGTTTTTGTTCCGGCGGCCATCTTGGATCTCGCGTCTCGCGAGATTCACGGCCGCCATTTTGGGAGTTCCTCGATCTCCGCAGTGTCGGCCTGCAGAGCTCATCCAGTAGTCGATATCCTTTCTTCAGCTCTCCTTTGTTGTTCAAGCAGGGGTCACAGACGTTTTCTGTAGGATAAAGAGGCTGCTGGCCCTTCCTCAGTGGTGAGTCCACTGTTATTATTATTCCTATTCCTACTCACTGACCGGGTGGATTTTGTGCCACCATCTATTACAACAGGGTGAAGCCCTTAATGCACTGCTGCCATCAGGTGGATTTCGTGCCACCTACATATATGTATATGCTACAGGGGCATCCCAACCCCATATTGATGTCATTTTAAGGTGGATTTCGTGCCATCCTCTCAGTTATTATACATATATTTCTGGGTGCGGCCCAGCAAGAAAACCCAATTTACCCTGCTGGGGTTTCGAGTATTGGTACTTGTACCTACACTACATCACACCCTGCTGGGGTGTTACTACCGATCTTATTACTCTTTTGAGTGCATATTATATCTACTGACCCCTAGCCCATCTACCCTGTGCCAACACCATAACCACTATGGAAACATCTCAAACACCTGCGGACTTCCAGTCCATGATTGCAGAAGCCATCTCCACCTCTATGGAGAAAGCACTGTCCAGAGTCATGTCGGCATCTACTGACAAACCCAAAAAGGCCACGCTCACGCTACCTCAAGACGAGGACTCTGAGGCCTCAGAGTCACACGTACTGGCAGACCCTCGCCCCGCCAAACGCCACTGGAAAGGTGAGAAAGCGGGCGATACTCCAGCTAAGGGTAAAGCACCCAAACGCCATAGACCAGCCCCACCCACACCTGCCCACTACTCCTCGGATGAGGGGGAAGAACACTCACATTCTATGGCCGTACTAGACGAGTGGCAGGCCGCGGACTCTGATCCGCAAGATGACAATTGGGACTCGGACTCCGGCTCCCATACGGGCCTCTTACGAGGCACCTTCCTAGATCACAGTCAGCTACCAGACGACCTCGCTCCTACCCAGGAAGACGAGGCCATCCTAGACCCCACAGGGCAACGTCTTTTTGACCCTCGCAATATCCGCCACCCACGCTCCGGGGACTGGACACCCCCCGACCACCTCTCCCAATTTATGCACCGCTGGCTTCGCAAACCACTGGATAAAACGGTGCTCAACCGTCTACGCTCGGAATGCCCACGTCCCTCACTTCCCGACCATGTTACTCAAACCCCGGAGTTTGACCAGGTGATGAACACCTTTATGTCCCGAGGTGGCCGAGACCCCCGACGGGGCGTGGAGAAGGGATTCCACGGGGTCCAAGACAAACTGCTGGACGCCATCGGCCCGCTCTCCCGCATACTATACCTAGCAGACGATGCTTTCACTAGGGCCGATCAATTTGACTCTAGCATGGTCAAAGAATGGGCACATGACATCAGAGAATGGGCACAAAGGTGCTTCTGTTTCGTTGGCAATACCAACGTAGCACTCTCCTCTGAGAGGCGCAAGGCAGCTTTACTCCGTATTGACGGAAAACTGGTGGAATTGGGCACCAAAGAACTGGGACCGTTGGCACAGGGCAAACTATTTGGGGAACCCTTCTTAAAAGAGCTGAACAAGCATGTCAATATTTTTACGTCCCTGAATAAGGCTCAGACATCCATGAAGCGAGTCTTCAGAGGTTACCCCAGTCGGGGTGTTTTTGGACGGGCTGGCCGCTACAGGGGCTGCGCAGCCAGCCGATTCTGGCCTTCTGGCCCCCGGTCATACAGACCACAGCCCTTCTACCCAGAAGTGGGCTCCAGACCTCCATTCTCCTATACCCGAGGAGCAGACCGAGGCAGAGGACCTCGTAGCCGTGGCAGAGCACGCTTCCCCACAGGTAAGCAACATCATGCCTCTTGTGTCACTTTCCCCTTATACTGCAGGCCGTATTGCTCTGTCTTTTCAGGAATGGATAACCATCTCCACAGACGCATGGATCCTCCAGACAGTTCGGGGCTACGTCATCGACTTCGTAGAACCCCCCTACCAACTCACTCCTCCGCACCCCATTCAATGCTCCCAGGAGGACCGCCGTCTGATCAACGACGAACTACGAGAGCTCCAAACGAAAGGGGCGATAGAACCGGCTCACGACGGACAGGGTTTCTTCAGCAACATTTTCCTAGTAAAGAAGAAATCTGGGGAGTTCCGTCCGGTTATAAATTTGAAGGGACTCAACGCTTTCGTGATGTACAGGCACTTCAAGATGGAGGGCATCCATCTTCTGAGAGATCTTCTACAAGACAGGGACTGGTTTACGAGGCTAGACCTCAAGGACGCTTACCTGTCGGTTCCCGTCCACACATCTTGCCGTCAATTCCTCAGATTCCTATGGCAAAACCAACCCTGGCAGTTCACATGCCTCCCTTTCGGCCTCAGCTCAGCACCGTGGTGCTTCACAAAGCTTCTCAAACCAGTTGTATCACGACTACGAACGCAAGGAATTCGGTGCATTATATACCTGGACGACCTGCTACTGTTCTCCTCAGACAGGTACAGTCTAAGGCAACACACACGATATACCATTCAACTCCTGACGTCCCTAGGCTTCGTGGTAAATTACCAAAAATCGGAACTATCCCCAACTCAGACGATTCAATTCCTGGGCTTCGAGATAGACTCCAGGACCAGCACCTTACGACTCCCAGGCTCGAAGATCACAGCCATCAAGAAGGAACTACGCAGGGTCATCCGCTGCCACACCATTCCCCTCCGCACCCTAGCTCGGATAGTGGGCCTACTGTCCGCTTCGATTCAGGCGATCTTCCCAGGCCCACTACACTACAGGGCGATGCAACATCTCAAGGCCTCCTTTCTTCGCCAGAACCCTTCCTACGACCAGAACATTCCGGTAACGGAAGAAATCAAGGAAGAACTCGGATGGTGGTTGGACAGCATGGAGGCTTGGAACGGCCGAGCCATCTTCGGGAATTCTCCCGACATCATTCTGGAATCAGACGCCAGCCTTTGGGGCTGGGGCGCCACAGGCGAGGGCGGATCGACAGGAGGCACTTGGACTTCACGAGAAACCAACCTCCACATAAACTGCTTAGAACTCCTGGCTGGGTCGTTTGCGATCCGCAGCTTGGCAAAAGACCGCACGGACTGCTGCATCCTCCTCCGGATGGACAACGTCTCAGCGGTCCGCTACATCAATCGCCTGGGAGGAGCACGATCCAGGCTCCTATCAAAAATCACGAAGGACATCTTCGAATTTTGCCTACCCCGGAGAATCTCCCTGGTGGCAGAATACCTCCCGGGAGACACGTACCTGACAGCGGACTGGTTCTCACGCCACTGGCGGGACAACAGCGACTGGAGACTGGACCCAGCGATCTTCCAACGTCTTTCGGCCAGGAGGGGTCCCCTCCACCTAGACCTCTTTGCTTCACGCAACAACAGGCAGACAGACGAGTACTTCAGCTGGCTCCCAGATCCAGGGAGCAAGGCAGTAGATGCGTTTCTACAACCCTGGCCACCCACGGGGGCGTATGCCTTTCCCCCATTCGCCATGGTGGCGAGGACGATGCAATACCTGAAGACCCAACGCGGGTCCCTGATCCTCATCTCACCACTATGGCCGGGCCAACCATGGTTTCCGGATCTTCTGGCAGCAGCCTACAAGGATCCTCTCCTCATACCGTCCTACCCGACACTCCTTACGGATCCCAAAGGGAACCAACACCCGCTCATCCTGGAAGGCCGTCTCACGCTGATGGCTTGGACACTTTCAGGGGAGCCTGGCAAGCCGAAGACTTATCGCAAACGTCTCGAGACCTCCTCTGGGACTCATGGGCACCAGGAACCAGACGATGTTACCTATCAGCATGGAACTCCTGGTCTACTTGGTGCAGTGAACGGAATTTCGATCCCTTTACGGCACCTATAACAGCCATTTTGAATTTCCTCTCGCACCTCTTCTCCACGGGCCGATCTTATCGATCCCTCAACGTCATACGATCCGCTATTTCGGCAGCCCACGTTCCGACCCAGGGGATCCCCGTTGGAAAAGACCCACTGGTATGCCGTCTTCTCAGAGGCATCAGACTACAGAGGCCTCCAAAACCTAAATACTCCCGACTATGGGATGTCGAGATCGTTCTACAATTCATTAGGGACTGGCCGGACAACAACAGACTTTCGCTCCGACAGCTATCAGCTAAACTGACACTTCTACTTTGTTTGGTCTCATTCCGCAGAGTCTCGGACGTACGAGCATTCGACATCGATGCCTTTTCGGTCTCCCCAGAGGGAGTTACCTTCCAAATTTCACGCCGTACGAAATCCGATTCCACATCGGTCTTCTACCCTTTTTTCCCTACAGAGCCGCTTCCCTGCGTGGTGTCCACCCTGCATCGATACGTGGAAGTCACATCCCGATTGCGGGTCTCACCTTCGGGCCAACTCTTGGTATCCTACGTTAGACCTCACGTACCAGTCTCTACCACCACCTTGGCCAGGTGGGTAAGATGGATTCTATCTCTGGCGGGCATAGAGGAGACCTTCGGAGCCCACTCCGTCCGGGGTGCGGCGGCCTCATCAGCCTTCACCGCAGGCGCGTCCCTGGCAGACATCCTACGAGCCGCAGATTGGTCACGAGAATCAACTTTTCGGACCTTCTATTTCCGCCCGAACCCGGGGGCAACCACGTCTCTCCTGTTTCAGCGTTAAAAATGCAAAATATGAAGCCTCCTGTCATGTGGTAAAATTGAAGATTATGCTAGCGCTAGTGTACCTATAATCTTAATTTTAATAATGACAGGAGGCGAGTATTTTCCCACCCTCCACACCCTCGAGGAAGGAGATCCTATGTAAGTATACCTATACTCTGAAGGATGTGATCTCATGTAAGTATACCTATACTCTGTATATTCCTTCCTTTTGCTCTGTCTCCTTACTCAGCTATCTTAATCAGATTTGTACCTTGTTTAGATACAGCTTTGTTTTCTAATCACCGTCATACTTAGACTAGTTTTAAAAAATTGTTAGTGGAATCTGTGTTGGGTTTATTACATCACTGCAACCAGTTACCAGACCGGTTCCTAACCTTCTTCACGCTCTTTTCCAGCATAACTTCAAGACGTTACAGCTTACGTTCAGGATGGACATGTTTGGACCTTCCTTCAACTGCCAGGAATTCGTATTTGGGAATGTCACCCGTTGTTACACGTTTGGACCATCCTCTAACTTCTAGGACTTCGCACTTTGGAAAGTCACCCGTTGGTGCATGTTTCAAGACTTTTCTCAGTTTCTTTGAATATTTTATGTGTCTTTGATGTCGCTTGGAAAGAGGGGGAGGAGCCTCATCACTGTGAATACTATACCTCCTACTATTTTTTGATTGGTTAATGTTTTCACTCCTTTTCTTTACTGCTATTTGGAATTAGTAAAGAGAGTTAATGCAAAATACTCGCCTCCTGTCATTATTAAAATTAAGATTATAGGTACACTAGCGCTAGCATAATCTTCAATTAGAAGCTTTTCTGGTATAAAGGGAAGTGTTACTATAGTTTAGATCATGTCTAAAAATAACAATAAACAGTAAACACCAGGAAGAAACTATAGATGGCCTGATATACTTTGGTCAAAAATATCAATAATATAGAAACATAGAAACATAGAATGTGACGGCAGATAAGAACCATTCGGCCCATCTAGTCTGCCCAGTTTTCTAAATACTTTCATTAGTCCCTGGCCTTATCTTATAGTTAGGATAGCCTTATGCCTATCCCACGCATGCTTAAACTCCTTCACTGTGTTAACCTCTACCACTTCAGCTGGAAGGCTATTCCATGCATCCACTACCCTCTCAGTAAAGTAATACTTCCTGATATTATTTTTAAACCTTTGTCCCTCTAATTGTAGACTATGTCCTCTTGTTGTGGTAGTTTTTCTTCTTTTAAATATAGTCTCCTCCTTTACTGTGTTGATTCCCTTTATGTATTTACATGTTTCTATCATATCCCCCCTGTCTCGTCTTTCCACCAAGCTATACATGTTAAGATCCTTTAACCTTTCCTGGTAAGTTTTATCCTGCAATCCATGAACCAGTTTAGTAGCCCTTCTTTGAACTCTCTCTAAGGTATCAATATCCTTCTGAAGATATGGTCTCCAGTACTGTGTACAGTACTCCAAGTGAGGTCTCACCAGTGTTCTGTACAATGGCATGAGCACTTCCCTCTTTCTACTGCTAATACCTCTCCCTATACAACCAAGCATTCTGCTAGCATTTCCTGCTGCTCTATTACATTGTCTGCCTACCTTTAAGTCCTCAGAAATAATCACCCCTAAATCCCTTTCCTCAGATGTTGAGGTTAGGACTCTATCAAATATTCTGTACTCTGCCCTTGGGTTTTTACGTCCAAGATGCATTATCTTGCACTTATCCACATTAAATGTCAGTTGCCACAACTCTGACCATTTTTCTAGTTTACCTAAATCATTTGCCATTTGGCTTATCCCTCCTGGAACATCAACCCTGTCACATATCTTAGTATCATCCGCAAAAAGACACACCTTACCATCAAGACCTTCTGCAATATCACTAATAAAAATATTAAAGAGAATGGGTCCAAGTACAGATCCCTGAGGTACCCCACTGGTGACAAGCCCAAGCTTCGAATATACTCCATTGACTACAACCCTCTGTTGCCTGTCACTCAGCCACTGCCTTACCCATTCAACAATATTGGAATCCAAACTCAAAGATTGCAGTTTATTGATAAGCCTTCTATGTGCAACAGTGTCAAAAGCCTTACTGAAATCTAGGTAAGCAATGTCTACTGCACCACCCTGATCTATAATTTTAGTTACCCAATCAAAAAAATCAATAAGATTAGTTTGGCATGATCTCCCTGAAGTAAACCCATGTTGTCTCTGATCTTGAAATCCATGTGTTTTTAGATGTTCAACAATCCTATCCTTTAACATGGTTTCCATCACTTTCCCCACTACTGAAGTAAGGCTTACTGGCCTATAGTTGCCCGACTCCTCCCTATTACCTTTCTTGTGAATGGGCACAACATTCACTAACTTCCAATCACACGAGAATAGGATATTATATGCCTAGGAGGAGGATCTAGCCAGCATTGACAGGGTTACTCAGTTAACTGTTAGCCAAGGTTTTATGGCTTCTCGCTGGAAGTTACTCTGTGAAGTACCCTCATAAATCTTGTCTTGATAGTTGATGCTGTAGCTTTGTACTGTGTATTGCCATTGTATTGCATACTTATGTTATACTAAATATTCACTGGTTATTATCATGCATGCTGCCTAATATATTATTTTATTTGTCACAATAAATAATATCTATTTTTATAACAAATTGTGATTTTATTTGTATGGAATACATTTCACTTACATGATAACGATCTCTAAGATTTAAGAGAATTGAAATAGTGGGCAATTCTTGACTGTTTAATATTATCATCCCATAAATATCCCCACAGTCTTAACCCCCTTAAGCCACCTGAGCACCACCACCCAGGAAAAAAAATAGGGCCTTAATGATACCCTCCTGATACCCAAGATTAAGGAGATCATACCCAACATCTGAGAGATGTACCCCATCTGCCCGATAATACCCAGGAAGAACTCCTTCCAGTTCCCGATGCCTAACCACTACCCTGCCCATCAGCTGTATGAAAACTGTTAACTTCCCCCTACACTGAGCAACCACGGAAAGTTCCTCAGCATGCCTCCAATGCTGCCGATAAATCATCTCTGACCACACCACGACCACTTCAGGAACTAGTTTCCAGATCTGATCCATGTCCCTCTTCATCAACCTCACTAACTCCCCAGCCACCGAATCAATTTTCAGGCCTAAGAAACTGAGACAAGTCACTGGGCCCACAGTCTTTTCAGCTGCCAAAAGAACCCCAAACTGCACTCCTCAGAACAGAAAGTCCTGACCAGTGATGTACTGAACTGTTCGCTGGTGAATAGTTCCTGGCGAACATAGCGTGTTCGCGTTGGCCACCGCGGGCGAACACATGCGCGGTTCGATCCGCCCCTATTCGGCATAATTGAGCAAACTTTGACCTTGTGCCTCACAGCAGACACATTCCAGCAAATTAGCAGCAGACCCTTCTTTCCAGACCCTCCCACCCCCCTCCCAGCATCCATTTTAGATTCATTCTGAAGCTGCATTCTTAGTGAGAGGAGGGAAAGTGTAGCTGCTGCTCATTAGATAGGGAAATTGATAGCTAGGCTAGGGTATTCAGTGTCCACTACAGTCCAGAAGGACTCATCTGATCTCTGCTGTAAGAACAGCACCCCAAAAAGCCCTTTTTAGGGCTAGAACATCAGTCTGCTTTTTTTGTGCAATGTAATTGCAGTTGCCTGCCTGCCAGCTTCTGTGTCAGGCTCACAGTGGATACTGTGCCCATTTGCCCCGTGCTACCACTCATATCTGGTGTCACAATAGCTTAAGCTTGACATTTAAAAAGAAAACATTTTTTTCACTGTAATAGATTGAAGAGCAGTTAGTTGCCTGCCAGCTTCTGTGTCAGGCTCACAGTGGATACTGTGCCCATTTGCCCAGTGCCACCACTCATATCTGGTGTCACAATAGCTTAAGCTTGACATTTAAAAAGAAAACGTTTTTTTCACTGTAATAGATTGAAGAGCAGTTAGTTGCCTTCCAGCTTCTGTGTCAGGCTCACAGTGGATACTGTGCCCATTTGCCCAGTGCCACCACTCATATGTGGTGTCACAATAGCTTAAGCTTGACATTTAAAAAGAAAACATTTTTTTTCACTATAATAGATTGAAGAGCAGTTAGTTGTCTGCAAGCGTCTGGGTGTCAGGCCTTCAGAGTCTACTCTGCCAATCTCTGCCAGTGTACTTTGCCACTCATATCTGGTGTCTCTATAGCGTGCCTTTACAAAGAAAAAAAGTTTTTCACTGTAAGCTAATAGCAGTTAGTTGTCTGCAAGCATCTGGGTGTCAGGCCTTCAGCGTGTACTCTGCCAACCTCAGCAAGTGCACTTTGCCACTCATATCTGGTGTGACTATAGTGTGCCTTTAAAAAGAAAAAAAGTTTTTCACTGTAAGCTAATAGCAGTCAGTGTCCTTAAAGCGGGTGTCAGGCCTTCAGCGTGTGCTCTGCCAACCTCAGCAAGTGCACTTTGCCACTCATATCTGGTGTGACTATAGCGTGCCCTTAAAAACAAAAAAAAGTTTTTCACTGTAAGCTAATAGCAGTTTGTTGTCTGCCAGCTTCTGTGTCAGGCTCAGTGGATACTGTGCCCATTTGCCCAGTGCCACCACTCATATCTGGTGTCACAATAGCTTAAGCTTGACATTTACAAAGAAAATATTTTTTTTCACTGTAATAGATTTAATAGCAGTTAGTTGTCTGCAAGCGTGTGGGTGTCAGGCCTTCAGCATGTACTCTGCCAATCTCTGCCAGTGTACTTTACCACTCATATCTGGTGTCTCTATAGCGTGCCTTTACAAAGAAAAAAAGTTTTTCACTGTATGCTAATAGCAGATAGTTTTCTGCAAGCGTCTGGGTGTCAGGCCTTCAGCATGTACTCTGCCAACCTCAGCAAGTGCACTTTGCCACTCATATCTGGTGTGACTATAGCGTGCCTTTAAAAAGAAAAAAAGTTTTTCACTGTAAGCTAATAGCAGTCAGTGTCCTTAAAGCGGGTGTCAGGCCTTCAGCTTGTGCTCTGCCAACCTCTGCCACTGTACTTTGCCACTCATATCTGGTGTCTCTATAGCGTGTCTTTACAAAGAAAAAAAGTTTTTCACTGTAAGCTAATAGCAGTTAGTTGTCTGCAAGCGTCTGGGTGTCAGGCCTTCAGCGTGTACTCTGCCAACCTCAGCAAGTGCACTTTGCCACTCATATCTGGTGTGACCATAGCGTGCCTTTAAAAAGAAAAACGGTTTTCACTGTAAGCTAATAGCAGTCAGTGTCCTTAAAGCGGGCGTCAGGCCTTCAGCGTGTGCTCTGCCAACCTCTGCCAGTGTACTTTGCCACTCATATCTGGTGTCTCTATAGCGTGCCTTTACAAAGAAATAAAGTTTTCACTGTAAGCTATTAGCAGTTAGTTGTCTGCAAGCGTCTGGGTGTCAGGCCTTCAGCGTGTACTCTGCCAACCTCTGCAAGTGCACTTTGCCACTCATATCTGGTGTGACTATAGCGTGCCTTTAAAAACAAAAAACTTTTTTTCACTGTTATAGATTGAATAGCAGTTAGTTGTCTTCAAGCGGGTGTGTCAGGCCTACAGCGTGTACTCTGCCAACCTCTGCCACGGCACAGTGCCACTCATATCTGGTCTATGTCTCAGGCAGGCAGCATTACACACATGGACGTACGGTGTGATGATGATGATCTTGTACCCGCTGCTGCTTCCTTTGCTGAGTTGTCATATACAAGTGAAGCGGTTGATGATGACAATGCGTCCATGGATGTCACGTGGGTGCCCGCTTGGCAAGAAGAAGAACAGGGCGAAAGTTCAGATGGGGAGACAGAGAGGAGGAGGAGGAGACGAGTTGGAAGCAGGGGGAGGTCGTCACAAGGAGCTAGTGGCACAGTCAGACAGCATGCATCGGCACCCGGGGTCAGCCCGACAGCACGCCAATCAACGCATGCTGTGTCCACCACCAGAATGCCATCATTGCAGAGCTCAGCAGTGTGGATTTTTTTTGTGTGTCTGCCTCTGACAACAGCGATGCCATTTGCAACCTGTGCCAAAAGAAACTGAGTTGCGGGAAGTCGAACACCCACCTAGGTACAACTGCTTTGCGTAGGCACATGATCTCACATCACAAACGCCTATGGGATCAACACATGAGTACAAGCAGCACGCCTACTCTAAGCCGCCATCCTCCTCCTGGTCCAGCATCTTCAGCCACGTAAACCACTGCTGTCCTCCTTGCCCCCTCTCAACCATCCGCCACTCCGTCTCCCGCCTTGAGCAGTTCCAGCTCATCTGCCCACAGTCATGTGTCTGTCAAGGACATGTTTGAGCGTAAGAAGCCAATGTCAGAAAGTCACCCCCTTGCCCAGCGTCTGACAGCTGGCTTGTCCGAACTATTAGCCCGCCAGCTTTTACCATACAAGCTGGTGGAGTCTGAGGCGTTCAAAAAATGTGTAGCTATTGGGACACCGCAGTGGAAGGTACCCGGCAGAAATTTCTTTTCACAAAAGGCAATCCACAACCTGTACTTGATTGTGCAAAAGGAAGTAATGGCATGTCTGGCACACAGTGTTGGGGCAAGGGTCCATCTGACCACTGATACCTGGTCTGCAAAGCATGGTCAGGGCAGGTATATCACCTACACTGCACATTGGGTAAACCTGCTGACTGCTGCCAAGCATGGAATGCATGGCTCTGCTGAGGATTTGGTGACACCGCCACGACTTGCAGGCAGTCCTGCTGCCACCTCCTCTACTCCTCCTACTCCATCCTCTTCCATAACCTCCTCGGCTGAGTCCTCTTCTGCTGCTGCGTCTTGCTCCACATCAACGGCACCCCCCCAGCTCCCCAGGTACTATTCTACATCCCGGATATGGCAGTGTCATGCCGTCTTGGTTTTGACTTGCTTGAAAGCAGAGAGTCACACCGGACAAGCACTCCTGTCTGCCCTGAACGCACAGGTGAAAAAGTTGCTGACTTCCCAGCAACTGGATATCGGCAAAGTGGTTTGTGACAACGGAAAAAATTTGTTAGCGGCATTGAAGTTGGGCAAGTTGACACATGTGCCGTGCATGGCACATGTGTGTAATCTGATCGTACAACGCTTTGTGCATAAGTACACAGGCTTACAGGACGTCCTGAAGCAGGCCAGGAAGGTGTGTGGCCATTTCAGGTGTTCCTACACGGCCATGGCTCACTTTGCCGATATCCAGCGGCGAAACAACATGCCAGTGAGGCGCTTGATTTGCGACAGCCCGACACGTTGGAATTCAACACTCCTAATGTTCGACCGCCTGCTCCAACAAGAAAAAGCTGTTCATGAATATTTGTATGACCGGGGTGCTAGGACAGCCTCTGGGGAGCTGGGATTTTTTTTGCCACGTTACTGGACGCTCATGCGCAATGCCTGTAGGCTCATGCGTCCTTTTGAGGAGGTGACAAACCAAGTCAGTCGCACCGAAGGCACCATCAGCGACATCATACCATTTGTTTTCTTCCTGGAGCGCGCCCTGCGAAGAGTGCTGGATCAGGCCGTAGATGAGCATGAAGAGGAACAGGAAGAGTTGTGGTCACCATCACCACTAGAAACAGCCTTATCAGCATCGCTTGCTGGACCTGCGGCAACGCTGGAAGAGGATTGTGAGGAAGAGGAGTCAGAGGAGGATTGTAGCTTTGAGGAGGAGGAGGAGGAGCAAGACCAAACACAACAGGCATCCCAGGGTGCTCGTTGTCACCTATCTGGTACCCGTGGTGTTGTACGTGGCTGGGGGGAAGAACATACCTTCATTGAAATCAGTGAGGAGGAGGAACGGGAAATGAGTAGCTCGGCATCCAACCTTGTGCAAATGGGGTCTTTCATGCTGTCGTGCCTGTTGAGGGACCCTCGTATAAAAAGGCTGAAGGAGAATGACCTGTACTGGGTGTCCACGCTACTAGACCCCCGGTATAAGCAGAAAGTGGCGGAAATGTTACCGAATTACAGCAAGTCGGAAAGGATGCAGCATTTGCAAACTAAATTAAAAAGTATGCTTTACACAGCGCATAAGGGTGATGTCACAGCACAACGGGAATCTAACAGGGGGAGAGGTGGAAGTCATCCTCCTCCTCCCACGACCACGCCGGCAAGGACAGGATGCTTTAAAGACGTGTTGTTGATGGAGGACATGCAGACCTTTTTAAGTCCTACGCATCGCCACAGCCCTTCGGGATCCACCCTCAGAGAGCGACTGGACCGACAGGTAGCAGACTACCTCACCTTAACTGCAGATATCGACACTCTGAGGAGCGATGAACCCCTTGACTACTGGGTGTGCAGGCTTGACCTGTGGCCTGAGCTATCCCAATTTGCGATAGAACTTCTGGCCTGCCCCGCTTCAAGTGTCCTGTCAGAAAGGACCTTCAGTGCCGCAGGAGGTATTGTCACTGAGAAGAGAAGTCGCCTAGGTCAAAAAAGTCTAGATTACCTCACCTTTATTAAGATGAATGAGGGATGGATCCCAAAGGGACTGACACTGGGTGATACATTCGATTAAAAAAGGCCTGATGAGATGAGCTGCCTTGGGCTAAAAATGGTCCACACGCTGCTGTATTTTAGCTCTGAATGCCAGTTGACTTGCGTGACTTATCCACCACCAACTAGGGTTCAAGCCGCCATGTTTTAGGGCACTTTCTGCCTGTGAAACAAACAAACTTCAATTTTTCTGGCCTCTGCTACAGCAGCGGCTGCAACAATACCAAATTTTTCAGGCATGTGTACATGCCTAATTTTTAGGCCCTCTGGTGCTGCACTGTGGCTTCAAAAACCAAACCAAAAAAAAGGCACATAGTGACCCTATGTAGGGGGAACAGTCCCTATTCTGCTCTGTGTCAGTGTGTATCAGGGGCTCTGTGTCAATGTGTATCATGGTCTCTGAGGATGGGGAACAGTCTCTATTCTACTCTGTGTGAGGAGGAGGAACGGGAAATGAGTAGCTCGGCATCCAACCTTGTGCAAATGTGGTCTTTCATGCTGTCGTGCCTGTTGAGGGACCCTTGTATAAAAAGGCTGAAGGAGAACGACCTGTGCTGGGTGTCCACGCTACTAGACCCCTGGTCTCTATTCTGCTCTGTGTCAGTGTGTATCATGGTCTCTGAGGACGGGGAACAGTCTCTATTCTGCTCTGTGTCAGTGTGTATCGGGGGCTTTGAGGACAGGTGTCAATCCATACCTGCCAAGTGACCCTATGTAGGGGGAACAGTCTCTATTCTGCTCTGTGTCATTGTGTATCATGGTCTCTGAGGACGGGGAACAGTCTCTATTCTGCTCTGTGTCAGTGTGTATCAGGGCTTTGAGAACAGGTGTTAATCCATACCTGCCAAGTGACCCTATGTAAGGGGAACAGTCCCTATTCTGCTCTGTGTCCGTGTGCATCAGGGGCTCTGAGGACAATCCATATGTCAAGGTGTCAATATGTCATATGTCAGGTGTCAATCCATATTCATTGCGATTTAGGAATGTTAGGTGATTTCTGCCCTTTATGGATTAAAACCAGACTCTGCATCAACTGTGTAATTTTCCATGGGAGCTTTGCCATGGATCCCCCTCCGGCATGCCACAGTCAAGGTGTTAGTCCCCTTCAAACAACTTTTTCATCACTTTTGTGGCCAGAAACAGTCCCTTTGGGTTTTAAAATTCGCCTGTCCATTTAAGTCAATGGCGGTTCGCGCGGTTCGCCGGTTCGCGAACGTTTGCGGAAGTTCCCGTTCGCCGTTCGCGAACCGAAAATGTCGTGTTCGCGACATCCCTTATTAAGATACACCCATAACCAATCAAAATTAATTAATCAGAAGCCAGATCTTAATCTCAGGTATGGCCCATTTACAAACAAGGGGGAGGAACTGATAAGGGGAAAATAATGGTGTGACAAACTGCCTTTTGCCCCTGGCTTTTGGAGGAGCCTGATTGCCAGCCTCCTATGGCCCTGGGGTGTATGGCCCTTTAAAAACATTATTTGGGCATATTGGATTGTAACACACTTTTTCTGCCCCTTTAATTCCATGAGAAAATGTGCCTCTTCCCCTCCCCCATTTTCCTGTCTAGTGTCCCTCCTCAATCTCTCTTTAGTCCTTGCTAAACTTTAACCACATGACGATTTTATTCTGTTCGCGGGATCGGAGATGGTGGATTGGAGAACTACACTCTGGGGATTACTATAATCACTATACTCCCCAGGGTATAATCACTAAGCTCTGGTAAGAGCTTGTTCCTGTTCCTGCTCTCTGGAATTCTAAAAGAGGTCAACCTACTGGAAGCTGGACCCTAGTCTTGGGTCCAGAGTGGGTGGAGATGGCGAGACCCCAACCAAGCTGTGGCGGTTCGTGGGGGTCTAGGTGTTTATGGTGTCAGGTGGAGTGCTTGGAGCCCTCGGAAAGCACTAAGAGCATCCGTCAGTGGAAGGTACCAGGTCGGGGGGCCAGCGGTTCCGTTACAAATGGTTCGATAGGGAGAAATATAAGAAATAGGGAGGATCAGGAATCTTTAGATCCTCATCAAAGATCAGATAGATAAGAAGGCAAAGAAAATAAGGTCCTGTAAGGCAGTGCTCCTCAACCCTCTCCTCAACTCACACCTAACAGTCTAGGATTTAGGGATTACCCGGGTGTGCCCTAGGTGTTTAAAAAAACAAAAACAACACACACCTGTTTTTTTTTTTCTAAACATTCTCGGAGTCTAAGGTATTTTAAAAAAACACACCTGTTTTTTTTTCTTTTTCTAAACAACTAAGGCACACCTGGGTAATCCCTAAATCCTGGACTGTTAGGTGTGCGTTAAGGAGCAGTGCTGTAAGGGACTAATTGATGGTAATAGACTGAGTTACAGACCAGAGCACCCAGAGAGGAGAATCCCAAACTGATTGGTTTCACCGTAAGAATTCTGGTAATGTATGAAGATTTCCTTTCATTTTAAATATAAATTGCATTCACTAATATAGTCTTATATATGTTGGGAACTAAACGTATCCCATTGGGGAGGTTATAATAAAATAGTTATATCTTATTCTAACTGCAGTATGAGTGCGATATATTTGACTAAAACCGGAATAATATTAATTCCTATTCTATATTTCATCAGTACAGTTGTAGCTAAACTTATTGGTACATACTTGGCAGGTTTGATTGATATTCTATTTGATTGATCAGCCAACATGTGATTTAGTAAATTAGGTATTATATCATATTGGTAGTTCTGTATGCTGGGCTCCACTGGAAGTTGGTATCTCTGTTTACTGTCCACTGATAAGATTGTAAATGCAAGAAGAACACACAGGCAGATGGATGGAGTACAGTAGACAATATTTGTCACAAGGTGACATTAATAATTGAAAATACACAGCATGCACATGTTGCTAGCCATTTGATTAAACTTAATACAATGCAATGGAATCCATGGGAAGTCTAGACTAGCTGGTGGTGGATCTGTCATTGCCACTTGAGGAAAATGATCCATTATTCTGACAGTGGGCTGATCTGTGACTGGTACCAAGCATACCATCTCAGGAGAACATTCAGAGTGCAGCCATGCTGATTAGAAATGGTGGTAATTGTGGTGACATTTTGTCATCAAACTAATATGGTGACCAGGGCATGTGACCAAACTCATGTAGTTTTCTTACAGTGGGATAAGCTTTACCCTTTGATATGGTAATTGGGTAATTCAATACCTTTACACGTCAATAACGAGATAACCACTTCCCCCTATTCCCATTCCTCCCTGTTCCTTCTTGGCTGTGCTACTGAACAGACATGGGCTAATTTTTATAATTGTGAACTGTGAGTGGGATCTGGTGACTTTATAAGATTTAGTTGATATTGTTAGTTAGATTGTTGTTGTTGTTGGTATAGTTAGTTAGATTGTGTGTCATTATTTGTATGATGTTGTTGTTTTGTCTCTGAATAAATATTTGTTAAAGTAGACGGACCAGAGTTTATGTGTACATAATTTATAAAGTTTGGTAAAATACCACAGTAACAATAATACAATTAGTGACACATCCCATCTATTTTCTAATACATTCTAATTGCAACACAAAAAGCATTTTCCTGAGAATTGTCAGAAATTCTAAATAAATTCCAAGTGAATTTTAAATAATAATAAGAAATCTCTCATTCTGATGAAACCCCTTCATTTACTTTTAAATTCTGAAAACAAAACATATAACATTGATAAAATTACTCTTTTTCAATGGCAGAGATTGTGTTTAAACAGAAAGGGTTATGGTGCAGAATTCAGGGGTTCCCAACCCAATCCTAAAGTACCCCCTGCCAGTCCAGAATTTAGGGATTACCCTGTTGTTTCCAAAGTGTTTTATTATTAATATTATTTTCTTTTAAATGCCTTAGACATAACTGGTTAATCACTAAATCCTGGATTGTTCGGGGATACTTGAGGAATCACTGTGCTACGGAATCTGTTGGCGCTATATAAATGTCAATAATAATAATATTATTAATAATAATAATAAAATTAAAAGCTGTGATAACTTTTAACCAAAATAATTTGGTTGCCTGTGTCTGTGTTTTATGGGAAAAGCATTTATGGGGTAAATTTAGGAATATGCTTTTTGGGACGACTATGCGAATGTCAGGATTAGGATGATTGCGAGATATGCACTCAATCACCTTATTTTTAACTTATTTTTCTCTTTATATTTTTGAGAAGTTCCAATCCATTTAGTAATTTGTTATTATTATTCTTATAATTATAGTGATATACTTTGAGTTTTCTATATACATCCATTAGTATTGTTAATACTTATGTGACAGATCTAAAGTCAGCATCGCATATTATGCCAGATATAGCTCCTTACTGGTATCTGGTGGGCATTTGTTTCTTTTCTTTTTTTTAGATATGACCTCAACTGTAGACAAATTTCTTTTTTTACCAGCTAATTACCTTTAACCTTTCACACTGAATTCAGAGCAATGCCGGTTTTGTAGAAAAAAGCAAACCCTGAATACATCAGTTCATCTCACCAAATTGTCCAAGGTATGTCTGAGGCATTTTCTCAGGGTTAGACAAATCACTTCTTACACTCAGACATTTGATAAAAGACTGGGAGTGATAAATAATGATGAATAGAACAAAGTAATGAAATAAAACAGAAAATGTGTCCACATGTATGTGCTTTAATATTTAAAAATACTTACAGCCAACTTGAAGGATATGATATCAACTTAATTTATGGTACATGTAAAAATTAAGAAAGCAGAACAGTGTAGTATATCCTTAAATATAAATGACTTTCATCTCATCAAAGATGCATGACCACTCATGTTTTCAAGAGCAAATTACCATTACTTGATAGTAGCGTTTATTGTACCAGTATCCTTAATGAGATGGTATGATACAGCGGTATGGAATCTGATGGCGCTATATAAATAATAAAATAATAATAAAAATAATACATATTGTAGGTCAACATGGTTTCTTAGCTGAGGCAGGTCTGCTTCTGATGATATTGTTAACCCATATGACCAGTCTCAATTTGCATATAAAAAGCCACCCTAATTACAATATGCCTTTCCTGTGTCAAGACACACCTACTCAGAATTAACTGTGTAACTGTTTCCTCTGAGATCAGGAAGAGTTTGTGAGCTTGAGACAAAAAAAAAAAAATCGCAAATTAGAGCCAATGTACTTTTATTTTTACTGTATCCATTCTGACAAATACAAAAAAAAAAAAAAAAACATTAGACTTCTAGCAGGGGTCCTTTGTGGTTTCTTTTGGGGACTCTGACATGTGTAGGTCAACAAAGGTTTCCAGATGGAGATTATTGGAGTCCATTATTCCATCAAGCAAGAATCTAGACCCCTCCTCTATTCTCTCTATTATATATTCAAAGTAAATAACCTACATCATATTAATGTGACCTTTTGTACATCAGTTTAAAGGAACACTGTAATAACCATAACCACTAAGGCCCCATTTTTGCTTGAAACATATTCTTGGATGCTATCTTCCATGGGTATATATTAATAATGGATATTGGACTTGTTTTAATGCTTCTTGCAATCATTTACCAAATGGTAAGTTATCGTTAAAATATCAATCTGTTCCATACTGCAATCCTAAAGTCAATGTTCCTATCATAAGTTTAATCTTACAAAGACACAGGCCATGGTAGTGAGGATGGAGGATGCCTACCTGTCGGAACTAAAAGCCAAATATTCCTACGATTGGAGGAATGATTATTTCACTTTTTTAGGTGTCAAACTCCCTGTCCATGTTGAACACTTTTGGATGGAATCATGGTGTATCAAACATGATGTGGATACCCTCTCACACAAGGCCAGGTCTGTGCAGCTGCCACCCTGCCTCACTAGCCATACCAATATCTGCATTGTCTGTTATAATTCCTGACTTCAACTTTAGTGTATGGAATAGATGTGGTGTTAAATACATGTACGAATTGCAACTAAATGGGAAATTAAAACCATTTTAACAACTAAATGATAAATGCACATGTACAATTACAATCTTGGTGGCACACCCATTTGAAGATGCCTTCTCTGTCAACGTGCAAAATGCTGACAGACTTTGAAAAACTCTACATGGCCCTTCCACCAGTGAAAAAAACGATATCTATCATTTATGCCCTACTTAACTCAGGAACAGATAAAAAAAACTATGCACTGCATGCAGGCATGGGAAAAAGACCTAGGCCGCAAGCTGCCAGAAACCACATGGCTGAGAGCTGTAAACACCTATAAGGGACTAATTCTATGTGCATCCCACATGGAACTTTCAAGGAAAATATTCTACTGCTGGTACATGGTACCGACCCATATAGCAAACATAAACCCATCCAAAACAAACATGTGTTGGAGATGCCACAAATACTCAGGCACGTTCATCCACATTTGATGGAGTTTCTCCCAAATACAACCCTACTGGAAAGACCTCATGACGCTAATACATAAATGCACAAAAGTGACCATACCCAGGGCCGGCGCTTCCTATAAGGTGAACTAGGCAGCCGCCTAGGGCGCCATATAGGAGGGGGCACCATATATGAGGGGGCGCCCTGCGCCTCCATCGCCGGCCCTTTAAATGCTGCAGCCGCCTGAGTGCTCTATAAAGAGCGCTCAGTCGGCTGCCGCACTGCCTCACCTCCCCTCCCCTGTAGCGTGGCCGAGCTCCTCTCCGGTCCGTGGTCCCGGCAGGACTGACAGGAAGTGCACACTGAGTGTGCACTTCCTATCAGTCCGGCCGGGTACAGGAAACAGAAGCTCCTGTACCGCGGACCGGAGAGGAGCTCGGCCACGCTACAGGAAGAGGAGGTGAGGAGGAGAACTGGGGGAGGGGGGTAAATAGAACTAGAGGGGATAAGAAGAATGAGGGGAGGGGGATAAGAAGAACTGAGGGGGGAGACGAAGAGGGAAGGTGGCGGAGTAAGAAGAAGACAAGTGGAGGGGGGAGTAAGAAGAAGAGGGGAGGGGGGAGTAAGAAGAACTAGGGGGGTAAGAAGAACAAGGGGAGGGGGGATAAGAAGAACTGAGGGGGGAGAAGAACTGGGGGAGGAGAGGGATGAAGAGGGAAGGTGGGGAGTAAGAAAAAAACAGGGGGGGAGTAAGAAGAATAGTGGTGGGGGAGTAAGAAGAAGAGGGGAGGGGGGAGTAAGAAGAACTAAGGGGGATAAGAAGAACAATGGGAGGGGGGATAAGAAGAACTGAGGGGGGAGAAGAACTGGGGGAGGAGAGGGACGAAGAGGGAAGGTGGGGAGTAAGAAAAAAACAAGGGGAGGGGGGAGTAAGAAGAAGACAAGTGGAGGGGGAGGAGGAGTAAGAAGAATAGGGGTGGGGGGAGTAAGAAGAAGAGGGGAGGAGGAGTAAGAAGAAAGGGGGAGTAAGAAGAAAGGGGGAGGGGGAGTAAGAAGAAGGGGGAGGGGGCATAAGAAGAATAGGGAAGGTGGGGGAGTAAGAAGAAAACAATGGGAGGGGGGAGTAAGAAGAAGACAAGTGGAGGGGGGAGTAAGAAGGGGAGGGGGAGTAAGAAGAGGGGTGGGGGAGTAAGAAGAAGAGGGGTGGGGGAGTAAGAAGAAAGGAGGGAGTAAGAAGAAAGGGGGGAGGGGGCGTAAGAAGAAGAGGGGGGGAGTAAGAAGAACACAGGGAGAGGGGATAGTGAGAAGAACACAGGGAGGGGGAGTGAGAAGAACACAGGGAGAGGGGAGTGAGAAGAACACAGGGAGAGGGGGTGAGGAGAAGGGGAGGTGAGGAGAACACGGGGGTGAGAAGACACGGGGGTGAGAAGACACGGGGGAGGTGAGAAGAACACAGGAGGGTGGGGGGAGGAGAAGGGGAGATGAGGAGAAGGGGAGGTGAGGAGAACACAGGGAGGGTGGGTGGGTGTGAGAAAAGACCCCTAGGGGAGGGTGGGGGGAGAGGAGAGACCACTAAGGGGCAGGGGAGAGCTCTAAGGGACAGAAGGGAGAGCTCTTTCACACTACGCGCACACACACAATGCATCCCTATACTTACACAGAAACACACAATGCATCCCTTACACACACACACTGCTTCTCTTACATACACACAGAAACACAATGCATTTCTTACACACACACAATGCACACACTTACAGACACACACCTTGCATCCTTTATGCATACAAACACAGATTCACACAATGGATCCCTTACACACAACGAGAAACACACAATACATCCCTTATACACAAACACACACTGCTTCCACTACACACAAACACACTACATCACCTACACAAACTGGTATGCCTATACACTACATTCCATAAGCACACACATTAGATCCTCTACAATAACACATAACACATCCCCTACACACTACACTCCCTGTGAGTGAATTTAATGGGTGGAACATATAGGTGGACTTATGGGTGTGCCTTATGGGCATACTCACCGTCAGGCCCTGGGGCCCAGACCTTGAGCTGTGTAAGGGGCCTCAAAAAATGGAGCTGCTTCCTGATCTCCCAGAACATTGAATTTTGTGACCGCAGTTACAAACAGCCTCCAAAGATCCGGTTCTACACCAGACCAGTGGAGTCAAACTGCAGCCAGTGCCCATCACCATCTTCATCTGGTTGTAAGTAGGCAATCTAGTATATTATTAGTGACACTAATCTCTCATTAACCTCTCATTAAAGGGACACTATAGTCCCCAGAACCACTGCAGCTTAATGAAGTGGTTCTGGTGTCTATAGCCTGTCCTTGCAGGCTTTTTAATGTAAACACAGTGTGCAGCACTGGCGTTAGTTCATATGGCAGATCATATGGGTGGGGCATTGTGATGTCACATGGGGGGGCGACAAATTTTTCTTTTGCCTAGGGCGGCAAAAATCCTTGAACTGGCCCTGACCATACCCAATACCTCCTCCTAATTACTCCTTCATTGTTGAGGACATATACTCTAAACCGATCAGGTATTTGATTTTTCATATTCTCATAACAGCTCTGTCGTATATAGCCAAGAACTGGTTCTCCCCAAATAACACTTCTATGTGTGAAATCATAGAAGACATATATCTCTTGTAGGAAAATATGAGGTAAACATACCCCAAATTCCACCAACAAGAGGAAGTATGGGAAAATTGGCCATTCAAACAGCCTAGTTAACCAACCAAATCTACACACAACACTTGGCTTCCTCTATGTCGGGAACGGAAGAAAATACACTCTGACACATTACCAGTACACGTTAGCTTAGGTACTCCTGCCTTCCTATCATGTGAACACTGGCTGGCTCCTCCTCCTCCCTTTTTAATTCCTTCTTCCCTAACATCCATCCCCTCAAGTTCTCAGTTACACCCTATATATTGAAGACAAAGCACAGATAAGATCATAAAAAGGCAAGGTGGAACTATGGTATTAATGTGAGGAATAAAGCCCACAAAAGAGGACACACTGGTCCAACCTATAGTAGACAATAGAAACCTCATGCGCTCACACCTAAAACCTAAGTTGACTACAACACCGAAGGTAATAAGGTTACTAGTAGACATGGGTTTGCAAGTGTATTAGATGCACACTCCCAACCAGTATTATACTACCTCTGTAATAGAAGAACCTAATCAGCAGAACAATATGAACACGATGTTTCAATATGTAGCCAGGAAAAATTCTGTAGACCCATGTTCGTTGCATGTATCACATTCTGATTTATCAGTTGTACACATCCTCTATCAATGATGTAATGTGACCAAACTGTGACATTGTACTACTTATATCTCATCCACTTTATTGATTCCCTCCCTTTTCTTTCTTCTATACCCCATAAAGTTTGAAAACAATAAAAAATTGTCAAATTGGAAAAAAAAAATATTCTATCAATCTGTTGTGGCAGGGACTCATCAAGATAATTTTTCTTATTTCACTCTTGCTGCTCATAGACAGAAAACATGTTATACATACACATTAGAACTCAGAAGCACAAATACAATGAATGACGCCTGTTCTTTATATTGAGATTTGCATTTGCCATATAGGAAGCAGAGGGAGGAAGCAATAGCATGTTTTTCAACTTGTGTTAATGAACATCTTAGCTTAGTCCATCAATACGGTCCAACAGGGGATAGGCAGCTAATAAAACCCCTAATATTTAACAGCAGAATATATAACGTCTGTTTCATGGCTTGGATGGTGGCATGATCGTCCAGGATCTACTTTGATCAAGTTCAGGTGTGCATAGAAAATATCCGCTTCAATCTTAAGAAAAGGAAAAAAAGAGCGTTATAGTCATGGTCAATAATACCTATTTATTACTGCAGTAATAATCAACATGTACCTCTGGAATCACATATTGTGCTCTGAACACCATGAAGATGTACTTAAAATGGGGCCTTCCTATTGTAAAAGAAAGACAACATTCCTCCAGTGAGGAGGCGAACAAGGGATACTCAGTGAATTACACTAAATAATGCTACCATCAGCCTTTTTATTTATTGACCTAGATTTTAAATTCTGTGCATTGCTTTGTTCACAAATCCATAGACAGACATACAAACAGAAAGATAGAAAGATAGACAAACAGACATTCAAGCACAGATTATTCTTTTTCTCATAATGACTACGCCTTATGGCTATTTTTAGTAGTTACTGCCCCTTACACAGGAAAACCAGTGCTATTATTAATGTGCTATGCTCAAATAGCAACCGCTGCCCACAGTTACTATTTTACAGGTACACTGACATAAACTAGTCTTCGACAAAGAGAGTAGTTTTACATATCAGAAATTAAAGGGACACTCTAAGCATTGCATGGGACAACATAGTGACTGGGTCCTCTGGAGTGATGGACCCAGTCAAATCTGTGATGTGGTGTGGCAGGCATGCTCTAGGATTCTCTGACACTAATGGGACCCATAATAAGCCATTTCTACAGGCACACATTTTCCTTAATACAGACAAGAGCACACTTATAGGACAATAAACTACAAGGATATTTTACTTCACCTGTTCATTTTGCATTCCATGTCTTGTTCCTTCATTGAGTAAATCACCTTAGAGTCAATATCAACATTAAAAGTGAGTGAGATCATACGATTTTAATAGTAAGCATGCAAGCATAGCATTGAATGTCTAGAGCAGGTGCATTCATATATACATTAGCAAAGAAGGGATTTAATGACTGATATTTCTAATACATGTACACTCAGAAGAAATAGACTAAAGGAAGTAGTAGTTTAGAGACTTGTGCATTGGGTGATTGGTTAATCTGGCTGAACAATGTTTTTTGAAATTTTGTTCAGGATATCCAGCGCTCAGAACTTTTATAACGATCCATTGTTTTTCCTTTATAAATCTTGTACTAATAAATAGGAGCATCTGCAGCAGGAGCCATTTGAAGTTGAAAAGTGAATATTAAAAAAAATGAAAAGTAAAGTTCAGTGGGCAGTATTTTTTTAAGTGCTCTACTTGGACAGGAGTTATTTAACAAGATCCTCCCGTGTAGATCTGGGCTGATTCCTCACCGTTCTCATGTTCATTGAAACTCCACAAGGTGAGATCTTGCATGTAGCACCAGTCCAAGGGAGACTGACCGTTATTTTGTGTTTCTTCCATTAATAATAATCGCACCAACTGTTGTCACCTTCTCACCAAGCTGCTTGGCAATAGTCTTGCCCATTCTAGCCTTGTGTAGGTCTACAATCTTGTCCCTGACATCCTTGGACAGCTCTTTGGTCTTGGCCATGGTGGCGAGTTTGGAATCTGATTGATTGATTGTTTCTGTGGACAGGGGAAATGGGACCATGGAGGAGTTACATAAAGGTCGATGCTGCAAGGACTGAGAGCGGCGCCTCTCCTATCTGGTGATTCACCAGGCTTCACAGGCACTCCAAAGAAATCTGATGACAGGCACTGCAAAGTACCAATCCAATGCACCCCACCTGGTACAGTCACTAAGTAGGATTATTTCAGTGCTGACTGAGAGTAGTAGGAGTTAGATAAATCGTAGATTATTAGCTCAGTAGTAGGAGCTCCAGCAAGATGTTTCCTGCGATGATGAGGCTCAAGCCCCCCCTCCGAGTCCCTCTATTTTGTGTGTTTATGTTAGGTAAGTTTGGACTTATACAACTTATGTTACAGTAAAATGTTCACATTTATCACATTGTATTTAAAATTAGTGTGCAACACTATTTTATGTGATCTTTTGTAGGCATTTGTATTTGACGAGAAGAAATTCATTTATATCTGAAAACTTACTACACAGTTGTTTTCTCTCTATTTATTTTTTACATGTACCATCAAAGAAGTCATCATATCCTTCAAGCTGTATATATGTATTCTTTCTATATACAAAGTCTTCTTTTATTCTAAAGCCACATCTTTTTGTTTATTTAATCAATTTGGAAGTTATGTCCTTCATTTTTTTTTTTATCTCTAACGGTCTATTATTAAACATCTGAGGACCAGAAAATGATCTGCTTAAACCTGAGAAAAAGCTCCTGGAAAGTACCTTCAATAGTATTGTGGGGTGAAATGATGAAAAGCAGAGATTTCAAGATTTCAAGGTTTTTTGTTTTTGTTTTTCCTGCATTCAGTGCGAAGGAGTAATACTAATTAGCAGCTTTACTGGTAAAAAGGGAAGTTTTACTATTGTTGAGATCATATCTAAAAAAAAATACCATAAATACTAGGAAGGATCTATAGGTGGCCTTAAATAATAATATGGTCAAAGACCTCAGTATTGATGGTAACTGTCTAGGTGTGACAAAAACATAAATTATATAATTGCATATATTTTAAAACATACTCTTCATAAAATTGTGGACATAAATACATTGCCAACAATAACACAAGCTTTCTAAAGAACCATTTAGCGGACATTCAATATAATGATTGCTAAATTCCCCTTTAATAATGTGCTCAATATTAAATAAACAATTTTCTAATTTGTGGTTATTTTTATATTAGATCAGGTGTTCCCTGCAGTAAACATGCCAAAACCAATTTTATTATTCTCTACTGTGTTTTTTTTTTCTTCTTCTCCTTTTTTCATGCCATCTTGTATTTTTGTAGGAACCCGACCTTCATTTTCTTTTTTTTTTTTTGTTTTCTATTGAGATCATACAAGAGGATGCTGAGGCTAAAATATAATCACTGTGGTAAAAATACGCAGAAAGTCTTATCAGTGTTGTTAGTTTATGTCTTCTAAGCTATATATATATATATATAAGAATATGAGCTGTGGTGTGATCAATATAATCATTTTTTTAACAAATGTAATGGCCTTACAAAATTATTCAGCTGAATCATCTATATTGTCCACATTTGTATTATGTTTGCCTTATTTATTTATTTCCCTACCAGAAGACAAGTTGTGTGTCTGTGTCAGACTGTGATCATTGCATCAGCAATGCCTTGCAAGTGCTCTAACATATTAACTACTAATATAGATTAGTCTATTAATCTTAAATTAAACCTTAACGTTAAATTTATATTCATTTCTTTATAGTCTAAATGTTGGTTATGGTTTGTGTGGCGAAACCGACCTCGCCACTGGGCATTGGAGAAGACTGATTGCCAGCCTCCTGCCATGTGACTATGGCCCCTGGAATGTATTGCCCTTTAACAACATTATTTGGGCTTATTGGATTTTGAAACACTTTTTCTGCCCCTTTGAATACATGAGGAAGTGTTCCCCTCTCCTGTTTCATGTCTATTGTTCTCCAGCAGGGCGTTGTCCCAGGGACACTATCAGACCAGTTGGAACTTGTTGCTATGGTTTAACCCCATAGCGATTTGACTGTGTTTGTGGCATTTGAGCGCTGTTCGGAAATAGTGAGTGCTCAGATCCAAGCTTTCTGGGAATAGGTTTAATGTGGGGGTTCTGTATAGTATGACAGGAATTATGTATTTTTATGTGTTTTTACTGTTGTTGTGAAAAGAGCTATTTTCTGTATGCTGGAGGTAATTGGCTTACCACACCCAAGCCATGCTTGCAGGTGGTCACAAAGGGATTTCCAACTAACTTTTGACCCACTGGACCAATTTGTATGATTTTGACGTATGTTTGTATTTGGAGTATGCTGATTTTGAAAATGTTAATTATGTGAATGTGATGTATACTTTTAGAGTTATGAATATTGTGTAAAACTGTATATTTTCCTGTCTGTGATAATTACATTAGACCATTGTGTTCAGTAATTATATCACAGGCAGAGGGGAGGATTTTGTGTGGGAGTGTCTGTGTGTATTGTACGTATTGATTGGTTGTTCTGCAAAGCCCTGTGGGCAGTACTATGTGTGTAAAATGTGCATAAAAGCAGAGTGTTTGATTAAAAGCTTCAGATCTACTTCCCCCTCAATCTGAGACCTGTCTCTTATTTGGGGAATCTGCTACAAGGGATTGCTATGCTTATCATACTCCCTTGCTAAATCACTACTAAGCTCTTGTAAGAGCTTGTTCCTGCCTTGCTCTCTGGAGGAGTCTACGGTGGTTATGGTGTCGGCTGCAGTGCTTGGAGTCCTCAGGAAGCGCTAGGAGCATCCTTCAACGGAGGTACCCAGTCGGGGTGCCCGTCGATCCGTTACAGTTTGTTTATGCATAGGAAATGCACACTGTAGTGATTATAATTAACGTCTTCATGACGTTAGGACACTTCCTGCCATCCTAAAAATAGTGAGCTTTAATTAGGGATCTGCATGATCCAAAAATTCGGTTCGGTTCAGCACTTCCGAAATTTGGTACTTTGAATTCTGAACATCTGTAGGGCTCCCTACCCCTAACCCTACCCTACGCCACCCTAACCTAACGCTACCCCTAACTCAACCTCTAACCCAGCCCTACCCCTACCCGAACCCTAACCCAAGTGCACTTCGGTACTTCTGAAATTCGGTACTTCGGCAATTCAGCTCTTCGGACATACGGAAGCATCCGAATGTCCGAATTGCCCGAAATTTGTCCGAATTCACATTCGGACCTAAACAAATTGCACATATCTAGCTTTAATGTCATTAAGATAACATGGAACAGTCTTGGATTTTGGTTTGAGTGTAGCGCCCTCACTGCTTGATGAGGGAAAAAAAGGTGTTTTTATTAACAATGGACAAACAATTGCTGCTGCACTGCAACAAAAATATCAGCTATGTCTTTAACAGTTTTTTTTTTTTCTTTTATATATGTTAAGTAATTGTAACAGATCCTTCCAACTTAGTCTTTTCTTTTGTTCGGTTCATGCCTCTGTTCGCCTGATTTCGTGCGAAGTCCGTATGTGAAATATAGGTGGCCGCCATTTCAGGACTTTACACGTGTTCGCGGCCATCTTGTGTGCGAACAGCGGTGTTTGCCTGTAACCGCATGGAACTAAAAACGGATACGCAAACAGGCGAACACCGCTGAGTCCTCCAGACCTCCACAAGTTCGCACAGAAACTACCGAACACCCCACCATTCGGTAGTTACACTCAGTCACCTATGGGGATTTCAGCGAACCCCACGATTCGGATGGATGACAAGATTTTCATACCGTTTTACCGTGCGAACAGAGACCGACCGCAAGGCCAAAACTCATGGAACTATTTTCGGCTAGTTGGTCTGTGCGGTCGGTCAAAACTTTGAAACTCTGTAACTCCCGAACCGTTCATCCAATCGGGCTGATTTTTGGACAGAGTGTTCCCCTAACGAAGATCTCTCAAGCGGTGCCGGATTTAAAGGTGTACCCCCTGTTTTTGGGGTACATCCAGAACTGGGGCAAAATATTGTATGTTCTAATTGTATTATGTGGTTATCTGAGGGGAGGAGACGTGGGGGTGTTACCCTGTGCATAATTGGTTGTTTTCATCCTCCCCCTGGGAGTGTCCTGTGTGTACCCTTTTCTAATAAAAAGCAGGCTGGGTGTCCCAGTCCTCAGTTCATCTTGACCCTTCATAACGTAGCCTCGTCTCGTTCTTGAAAGGGGATTGTTTGGGAAGGTTATTCTGTTCCTGTTGCAGCTGAACCTGATTTTCGCTCTGGATATCGTGGATGGGATTATATCAGCCTACTTCTCCACAGCAGCTTGCAGGGAAAAAGGACGTCTCCAACGGCAGAAACCCTCTCTCTATCTGGGTAGCCGTTACATTGGTGGCAAGCGGTGGGATGGTCCTTTTATCCAAGGAGCAAGTGCTGAATGGAGTCTCAGTATGCCAAACTGAAAAGACCCACACTAAAGGATTTATTGGAGAATCGTGGTAGGAGTGCCAGCAACAGACCACGGAAGGGAAAAAGAGAGGCTGTCCCCCTTCGCAGAAGCGCCAACTAGTGGTACCCAGAAAGTACCGGTTGGAGCTTCTCCGAATCGGCCACGACATTCCGTTGGCAGGGCATCTAGGGGGTAACCGTACCACCTTCCGGATCACCCAGACCTTCTTTTGGCCGGGGATCTCAAAGGATGTACGACGTTACTGCAGCACTTGTGACGTATGCCAACGGGTAGGGAAGAGAGGAGATCACCCTAAAGCTCGACTGTTACCTATGCCTGTGATCGAGGAACCATTTAGCAGGGTGGCAGTCGACCTAGTGGGACCCCTACCTAACCCCAGTCCCTCTGGTAAGAAATACATCCTTACCGTAGTGGACTATGCTACTCGCTACCCGGAAGCTGTCGCTCTGACGAATATCCAGGCTGACACTGTCGCCAGTGCTCTAGTCGGGATATTCACCCGAGTGGGATTTCCTCAGGAAATCTTGTCCGATAGAGGGACCCAGTTTACCGCAGACCTAACCCAGCAGCTATGGAAGGTTTGTAGTATTAAACCCCTACTTAGTTCCCCGTACCACCCTCAGACTAACGGTCTCTGTGAACGTTTTAACGGTACCCTAAAGCAATTGCTACGGACCTTTACAGCGGAATACAAAGATTGGGAACGATTCTTGCCGCACCTCCTGTTCGCTTATCGGGAGGTGCCACAGGAATCCACAGGGTTCTCTCCCTTTGAACTGCTCTATGGCCGGAGAGTACGAGGCCCTCTCGACCTCATCCGAGAGCACTGGGAGGGAGAGACAGAACATGAGGGTATCCCCATCGTGCCATATGTACTAGAAATGCGGGACCGCATGGAACAGTTAGCCCGGATGGCACGGGACCATCTCCATGCGGCCCAGGGCCGGCAGAAACGTTGGTACGATCAGGGCGCCCGCCAGCGAACGTTCCAAGTAGGCCAGAAGGTGCTGGTGCTTAGACCTGTCAAAGGGAATAAGCTCCAGACCTCCTGGCAGGGCCCTTACAAAGTGGTAGCACAGGTATGTGACACCACCTATGTAATTGCCAGCAGCAAAGATGAAAGGATCCAGAAGTCCTTTCACGTAAATTTATTAAAAGAATATCAAGAAAGGCCCGAGGATATAGCAGCCATATGTATACCAGCCACTGAAGACCCTGACAGCTTACCCATACCCGACCTTTTAGCTAACTCGGAACCTAAGACCCTGCTCAATACCATACAGCTAGGGGAGCGACTAACCCCCGCTGAAAAGGGACAGATCCGACAACTGCTGACTGAAAAGAGGTTGACATTTTCCCAAGAGCCCGGATACACCCCCTTAGCAACTCACTATGTAGAGACCCCAGGTCAACCCCCTCTCCAGCAAACTCCCTATAGGATCCCTGAGGCAGTAAAAGATGAGATGAGGAAGGAAATCCAGGAGATGCTAAGACTAGGAGTGATAGAGCCATCTGACAGCCCGTGGGCCTCACCGGTGGTCCTAGTCCCCAAAAAGGATGGGACTACCCGGTTCTGTGTCGATTATCGACGTCTCAATGACAAAACCCTGACAGACGCATATCCCATGCCCCGAGTAGACGAGCTATTAGATCGTATTGCCAGGGGACGTTATCTGACCACCATCGATTTGTGTAAAGGGTATTGGCAGATTCCCCTGGCCAAGGAGGCTATCCCTAAGTCGGCCTTTGTCACCCATTTGGCTTGTACCAATTTAAGGTCATGCCATTTGGGATGAAAAACGCCCCGGCTACATTTCAGCGCTTAGTGGACCGCCTCCTTGATGGCTTCCAGGATTTCGCCTGCGCGTACCTGGATGACATTGCGATTTATAGCGAAACCTGGGGAGAGCACTTAAGGCATGTAGAGGCCGTACTGGATCAGATTCGGGCCGCAGGGTTGACTCTGAAACCAGAAAAGTGTAACTTCGGCATGGCAGAAGTCCAGTACCTGGGACATCGAGTGGGATGTGGGAAGCAGCGCCCAGAACCCGCTAAAATTGAAGCTGTAGCTAACTGGCCCACACCCCACACCAAAACTCAAGTATTAGCATTTTTGGGGACCGCAGGATATTATAGGAGGTTTGTCCCTGACTATAGTACCATCGCAAAACCATTAACAGACCTAACCAAAAAGAACTTGCCTAGGATAGTCCTGTGGTCTCCCGCCTGTGAAACAGCCTTTCAGGCCCTAAAGAATGCTCTGATTCATGCACCTGTCCTGTCTGCCCCCGTCCCTAACAAAAGATTTGTCGTTCATACAGATGCATCCATGTATGGACTGGGGGCAGTTCTAAGCCAGGTCGGAGAAGATGGAGGCGAGCACCCTGTCGCGTATCTCAGTAGGAAACTGTTACCTAGAGAAGTGAGCTACGCGGCAGTGGAAAAGGAATGCTTAGCCCTGGTCTGGGCATTAAAGAAACTCACCCCATATTTGTACGGACAGGAATTTACACTAATCACCGACCATAACCCCCTGGTGTGGTTAAACAGAGTAGCTGGAGATAATGGACGCTTGTTGAGATGGAGCCTAGCACTGCAACCCTACAACTTTTCCATTCAATACCGCCCGGGCAGGTTTAACGGGAATGCCGATGGTCTGTCCAGACAAACAGAACTATTACCCTAACAAGGGACCGGACAGCCCCAAGTTGACCCGAAAAGGATCAATCCGGGTCTGCCGGAGTGTTCCACAAGAGGGGAGCAGTGTAACAGATCCTTCCAACTTAGTCTTTTCTTTTGTTCGGTTCATGCCTCTGTTCGCCTGATTTCGTGCGAAGTCCGTATGTGAAATATAGGTGGCCGCCATTTCAGGACTTTACACGTGTTCGCGGCCATCTTGTGTGCGAACAGCGGTGTTTGCCTGTAACCGCATGGAACTAAAAACGGATACGCAAACAGGCGAACACCGCTGAGTCCTCCAGACCTCCACAAGTTCGCACAGAAACTACCGAACACCCCACCATTCGGTAGTTACACTCAGTCACCTATGGGGATTTCAGCGAACCCCACGATTCGGATGGATGACAAGATTTTCATACCGTTTTACCGTGCGAACAGAGACCGACCGCAAGGCCAAAACTCATGGAACTATTTTCGGCTAGTTGGTCTGTGCGGTCGGTCAAAACTTTGAAACTCTGTAACTCCCGAACCGTTCATCCAATCGGGCTGATTTTTGGACAGAGTGTTCCCCTAACGAAGATCTCTCAAGCGGTGCCGGATTTAAAGGTGTACCCCCTGTTTTTGGGGTACATCCAGAACTGGGGCAAAATATTGTATGTTCTAATTGTATTATGTGGTTATCTGAGGGGAGGAGACGTGGGGGTGTTACCCTGTGCATAATTGGTTGTTTTCATCCTCCCCCTGGGAGTGTCCTGTGTGTACCCTTTTCTAATAAAAAGCAGGCTGGGTGTCCCAGTCCTCAGTTCATCTTGACCCTTCATAACGTAGCCTCGTCTCGTTCTTGAAAGGGGATTGTTTGGGAAGGTTATTCTGTTCCTGTTGCAGCTGAACCTGATTTTCGCTCTGGATATCGTGGATGGGATTATATCAGCCTACTTCTCCACAGCAGCTTGCAGGGAAAAAGGACGTCTCCAACGGCAGAAACCCTCTCTCTATCTGGGTAGCCGTTACAGTAATGAATTTAAGTGGTGAAACATTTTAAACAAAATCTACATTTTGTGGGATTACATTACATCCACCATTTTGTATATCTCTTAGAATGTTCTTAACTGATGGGAGAATAAAGGTTTTTATTAACAAAGGGAAAAACAAATTGTTCCTGAAACAATTCCAACAGACAGTAACAATCAACGGACAATAATCACAGTCAAATTACTGTATACCAATTTTTATTTTAGGACCACCACATGAGCAGGGTTAAATTCCTGCTCACACTAGGTTGTTCCTGCTTATCAATCAATACTGGCTGCCCTCTGTCAGCTTAGCAGATGGCAGATAAGCAGCATGCAACACTCAAGTGTTCTAATTCTATAGCCCATTAAATTCCTTTATATCACTGTGGCTGAGCTATCTTGCTCAGCCATAGTTAGTAACAGCCTGCCTCTAGACAGTTTAGGTTAGTGTTAGCAAAGGGTTAGGGTTAAGGATAGAGTATGGTTAAGGTTAGGGGAGGTGTACAGTAAGAGTTAAAATATGGTTAGGGTTACAGATAAGGTAGGATTGGTATAGGATTAGTGTTTACCATTAACAATTTGTATCCTAGACATATGTGGCATTGAACAATCATTACTGTCAACAAATATATGTTGAGTTTTTTTTTGTTTACTTGCACTTGAAGTGTAAAACCTATTATACACACACACAACTGTTATATATTTTTTTTATTTGCATCATTTTCGATCTACCACAGCTTGAGGCTGTGCTCCAAGTCCAGATCACAGAGGTAGAAAAGTGGATCGCAAAAACCAAACTCTTCCTAAACACTGACACAACTGTCACAATGATCTTTGGAACAGTACCTAAATTAAACAAATTACAAAATCCCCATCTATGCATCAAAACAAAATCAAATAGCACACTGACCGCAGTCCCCTCTTTCAAATACATGGGTATGTTGTTAGACCCCAATCTATATTTTGGCCTCCACATAGAAAAACTTGCATCTAAACTTTATCCAAAACTGCGTGCCCTGTACAGAAACAAATCCTGCCTAAACCCTACAGTAAAGGAAAAGATGGTACAGCAAATGCTAATGCCAATCATGGATTATGGGGATGTAGTGTATGCACCTGCACCTCAAACCCACCTTAATAAACTTAGTACATTGTATAGAAAAGGAATCGAAGTTGGATCAGCGCTAAAGTGCCACAAATATGAGGATATATAAAATATAAATAGGCAGCACACCTATAAAAAGGGAGTACCCACCAAACCCTTATAAATAGTTAGAATAAAAGAAAAATAAAATAGAGGGTGCGCCTTAATACAGAAGTATTTATGTAAATAGTAAGCATAAAATAATTACAAATAAAAGTCCAGAGTAATAGTCCACAATAAGAGAAGTTCCTGTAGGATAACGGTGTATCGTCTCGGATGTGGGTAGTATTTTTTCAGTGCGCCATATGGAAAAAATAACAAGAAGAGAGGAGATCCAATGGTACAGTACATAGATGTTAATGTAAGTATATTAAAGTATATAAATATTACTCACAATTTCCAGAGCTAAAATCCAGCTCTGGTATGGAATGCGTGAAGTGGAATGATCCCCACTCAAGGATATATGGAGTAACAGCTTGAAATTCAATGGTCCAACGTTGGTTTCAGCTGGAAATAAAATGATAAAATATATAGTGCTCTCTGCTTAACTTGAGTATGAATTAAAAGAAGATATAAAATATACTCACATTATATTGAGCAGGCTTATACTGCTCGGTGTATTGCGTTTGGGTGGTATAATCCCCACCTAAGGATTCTTTTGGCGTGGTCTTTAAAATGGTAAAATCGAAGAGGTCAGGTTAGGGTAAAAATAGATAACTAAAATAATGAAAATGGCAACTAAAATTTTTAGGCCAAAATTCCTTTATTTTAACAATAGTAAAATGTATAAAACAAACTCTAAACGCGTTTCACCAGCAAAGGCTTCTTCAAGTAGAGTATAAATGAAAGGACATAAACCTGACTTAACATGCTTTATATAGGGTACCATAATAGTATTGAAATGTAAAAATTCCCGCCAAAATTACATCATCTTAATCATAATTATAAACTGCATAACAAATTAGAATAGTATTAATACAGATGGTTTATACATATACCCATTCTCCAAAATAAGACCGGGTCTTATATTAATTTTAATCACAAAAAACACACTAGGGCTTATTTTCAGGGTAGGGCTTAGAGCCAGTCTGTCAGCCGGTGTCCGCGCTGTGTAACCCCCCCAGAGACCCTCACCTCCCCCTCCCTGTAATATTCTCCCCTCCCTCCCTCCCTGTAATATTCTCCCCCCTCCCTCCCTGTAATATTCTCCCCCCTCCCTCCCTGTAATATCCCCCCCTCCCTCCTTCCCTGTAATATTCCCCCCTCCCTCCTTCCCTGTAATATTATCCCCTCTCCCTCCCTCCCTGAAATATTACCCCCCCTCCCTCCCTCCCTGTAATACTCCCCCCCTCCCTCCCTCCCTGTAATACTCTCCCCCCTCCCTCCCTGTAATATTCTCCCCCTCCCTCCCTCCCTGTAATACTCCCCCCTCCTTGTAATACTCCCCCCTCCCTCCTTGTAATACTCCCCCCTCCCTCCTTGTAATACTCCCCCCTCCCTCCTTGTAATACTCCCCCCTCCCTCCTTGTAATACTCCCCCCTCCCTCCCTGTAATACTCCCCCCTCCCTCCCTGTAATACTACCCCCTCCCTCCTTGTAATACTCCCCCCTCCCTCCCTGTAATACTCCCCTCTCCCCTCCAATCTTCTCCTCACCTCCCCTGTAGCGTGGCCAAGCTCCTTTCCAGTCTGCGACCCGGCCGGACTGACAGGAAGTGCACACTCAGTGTGCACTTCCTGTCAGTCCGGGCGGGTCGCAGACCGGAGAGGAGCTCGGCCACGCTACAGGGAAGGGGAGGTGAGGCAGTGCGGCAGCCGTCTGAGCGCTCTCTATAGTGCGCTCAGGCGGCTGAGGCATTTAAAGGGCCGGCAGGCGCCGGCCCTGCTTAGGTCTTTTTTTCGGGGTAGGGTTTATATTGCAGCCACCCCGAAAATTCAGCTAAGGCTTATTTTTGGGGTAGGGCATATTTTCGGGGAAACAGGGTATGTACACACTAAATATATATATAAATATTAAAAACGAGGTGTTGGAATGATAAAAATCTATATTTAAAAAAGGTCACGTGACGTGCGGCTAAAATTACTTCCGCGTCACGTGACTTATGGAACGCATGCATCACCCTATGGTGAAACGCATGCGAGGCCGGCCGGGCAGGTCGCGTCACTGAAGGGGAGGAGAGAGAGCTCCTTTAATTACAGTGCTACAATAAACACAAGCACAAATTCTATTTTTCTTTTTTGGCCAGTAGATGTCCTTTAGAGGGTAATAATGCATTTTACTAAACCTTTCATGGTTCGCAATGTATTGAGAAGGTTTATCCTAATCAGTAGACTTGTACATTCAGTTTCAAGGATCAATAATGATCTTTTATCAATCCCACCAAACACATGAACAGAATTGATCCCCACTAGGGTGCAACAGGATGGGAATCCCCAATCCCCAAAGTACAATAGTAAAAGAGAAAATAGTAAACTGTTTACGTATGCATTCTCCTGTATGTGTGCACATTGACTTTTTCTCTTTTCGTAATGATCATTTATGTCCTAACTTTATTGATCTGCTGCTTCTCAGTGTGGACACTACTTGTCCATATCCAATATACACATCTCCTAGGGGGACATTGCAAAAACAAAAGAGACCCTTCAAGTGTCAAGTCATTCTACATTCACTCTGAGAACCTTACCCATTCAGTGACACTAGTGCTTGATACACCTGCTGACGATAACTGAGTCAGATGAGCCAGTCCAGTTAGTATAGTTTTGTCATTAGATGTTATTATGACATCAAGTAATGTCAGTGGTACTGCATTTCTATAGAACGTGTTATCCCCCTCCCCCCCCCACATTTCTTTTTAATTTATTTTTAACTTCTCTTTTCCTTCTTAAATTTTTGCTCAACAGCCTACAGTCAGCATTCAACCTACTTTCAAAATCTTTTGCCACTTCCTCTTTCTAAATGTAGTCAGTGTACAGCTATAATAAAACAATAAGCCTGACAAAGTTTTTCACACACATAAACAGATGGTACCTAGTTAACGGTGGGGTACGGTGACATACAGGACACCATGGAACTCACCTTGCTTCTCCTACTCTTCTTGCAAGGTAAGTCTCACTTTCTGTTGCTAAAACATGATGTAGAAACATGCTGGAAATGTATTTGTGAGAATGTCATTGACCACTCTGTGCTCATACGATATTGCCTATGGGCAATAAGTTAAATATAAATTGCTTGAGTTAAAAAAATATTATTCTTTTGATGAGCAAAAGGTGATTGAGTTGTAGAAACTATGAAAGTCATAAATTATAACATTGCTTTCATCATTTTATTATAAATACAAAAGTCTGTATTTGTGAACTGGGTCAGATGGTAGAAATACCTGCATATATTGGACAGAGATAAGGCTACCCAGGTGCCGACACGCAATTTTAAGCAATGCACAAATCTAATTCTGTGCAATGCACAAATCAAATCTAGTTTTTAAAAGAAGAAAAACTACCACAACAAGAGGACATAGTCTTAAATTAGAGGGACAAAGGTTTAAAAATAATATCAGGAAGTATTACTTTACTGAGAGGGTAGTGGATGCATGGAATAGCCTTCCAGCTGAAGTGGTAGAGGTTAACACAGTAAAGGAGTTTAAGCATGCGTGGGATAGGCATAAGGCTATCCTAACTATAAGATAAGCCATGGGACTAATGAAAGTATTTAGAAAACTGGGCAGACTAGATGGGCCGAATGGTTCTTATCTGCCGTCACATTCTATGTTTCTATGTTTCTATGTTTCCGGCAACACCATAAATAGCCAAAAGCAATGTGAATCACTCCCCAGCCCACCCCCAGTGTAGTGTTGAGATAGGGGCTTGCTTCCAGTATTGACCACCATATTGCAATCCTCTGACCTGAGAACACTGGTCACGTGGTGAGTCATCGTGCTTCATGGCGCCGGTTGCTAGAAGACTGGAAAATACAAGCTTAGTATTTTCCTTCTTAAATAAATAAGAAAGCCTTAACTGTCCCAAATAAAATTTAGACAAAGCCCTAAAAAGGAGCAAGTAAATAATAATATATATATATATAAATAATAAGAAACAGACAGAAAACACAATTCAGTTCTAATAAAGTTAAGTAGAGATAGCTTCTATTTCTTAATAAATGAAAAAGGCACATATAGGGCAGCTTCAAACCAGATAATGATAGCTTAGTGACAAACATTAGGTATAGAGAAATAAAGAGAAAAAAAGTAAACAAAAAAAAAAGGGGGAAGTTATACATCAAAAAATAAAGAAAAATAAGGAATACAAATAACATCAAGATGATTAGTCCAAAGAAACAATGTGCAACAGATAGAAGTTCAGTGTAGCTGTGAGATACAGCTAAATGTGTATTGAGCCAATCGCCACAACCACCATAACTACTGTACGTGAATAAATACAAAACTATATTGAGATATATACAGAAAACCAGCATCAAAAGGTTAGCCAATCACAGGCTGAAAAAAACGATTTCAACAGGAACTATATACTATAGAGCACTGACATGATAATAGAATGTAACCAAGGACGTTTTCTTAAAAGGTAATGCAAAATGGGACATAATCATCACTCTTAAAAATAGAGGCCCAGTGCAGGGACACATGTAGAAAAATAAATACATCAATGACCTGGCCAACCAGTGGGTCCAGGGTGGAGCATCTATAGAAAGCACTGCCACTCAAGCTTCTCATTGAGACCATGAGGTGACATGGTGTCTAAATGGTGTAGTAATGGTGGAGTAATACCTTTTCGCTATTGCCACCGTGGGTAAGGTGGGGCACATGTTCCAATATTTGATACCTTAGCTGCGAGATATTATGTCTCATAGCCCTGAAGTGTCTAGGTTGTCAGACTTAGTGTTAAGGATAGCGATTGTATGTTGCAAAATTATTTTCTTAAATTCATTAATAGTTTTTACGACATCCCAGGCCGCATGGGCACTTCAGGAAATATTCTTCAAAGTCTGTTTGCCATTTGGAGAATTCATTGAATTTAATGCTCTCGCCTCCCCCAGGGTATGCACATGTAGCTCCCTTTATTATACCACTACAATGGTTACAGGACAAGCATGTGTATGTGCCCTGTACCGGATTGATAAGGAACCTTTATTTATTGCATTTGTACCAAGTGAGTCCACCTTCACCACCATGTCTCTAATGGGTCTACCTCATTTGTGGGCAAACAAAGAGGGCTCCTTGAAAATGTGTTCCTTTTGTCCAGCTGTAACATATACCAAATGTTCCTGCTAACTTTTTTGGGGGGGGAAATGGAGTAATGCGCAACTGGTATTTAAAGTGCACACCCGGGTGCTACCATATTTATTGGAAGGACAAAATATAAGTTGCAAACATTTCGGGCGATTGCCCTTTATCAATGCTAATGTCCTTAGCATTGATAAAGGGCAATAGCCCGAAATGGTTGCAACTTATATTTTTGTATTTCCAGTAAATATCTATTTGTTATCATCCTGATTTCTTATTTTCCACTTAGTGTCATTTTATGGAGCCTTGGATTATTTTGCATCACTCGATTCTCCACTTCCCTAGCATTGTTTTCATTATTTTCTAAGGTCTCCCATTTCCTTGGCACTATATAGTTTTTATTTACAGAGACTCGCTGCTTTTCTATTTTATGGCCCCACCACGGCTCCTAGCAAGTCATGTGACTCAGAACTCAACGTCAGCACCATTTTTTTTAAATACCCTGTTCTTTTAACGTTCTAGTTTTTGCACAGCCCTTGTTTTTGTGTTATTTTTAATTCCTGCATCTCCCCAGCACTAATTATTTTAACTAATAGCTATGAGCTTTTACTGTAAACATTACTCACATTTCAGTCCTGCTGGTCACATGGCTTGAATCCCAGGGCCATTATGTGTTTTTAGTCATGTTTTTCTTTTACTTTTCTTTATTAATAAACTTTGTTATTATATTTCTACCTTGTTGAGCCCAACACCCCCTTATTTTTTTTAGCTCTTTAAATTAGGACAATGTATAATTGTATAACTAAGTTATTTAACATTAGGTCATGTGACTATGATGTCATATGACCGGGAAAATGTAAAATTGTGCTCCCCATTTAAACAGTGTGTATCCAGGTACCTCTGACACGTTCAAAAAACCTTGCCACAGGTGAAATGTGTTAGTGTAATTAATTTACTTGTTTTATTCACTTTTAATCTCATATCTTTTAATTTTGTATAAATGTCTATCAATAAATTAGTGAATTGTACAACATTCCTGGACCATTCTAACTTGCTTTTGGAGTTTGAATATCAACTTTCTTGGTGGGGAACATGCCGCCCAAGGCCTGAGGATTCAGCAAAACTGTAATTTGGCTCTACACCAGTGAATACCTATCCAATAATTTAATAATTCTTTGTATATGACAGTAGGCATTATACCCCAGCACTGTGTGCCTTCTCAATTCCCCCCCCCCCCCCCAGACCCAAACACACTGTGTGTCAGCGCTAATTAACACACAAAATATCAAAAGGCAGCAACCTTAAAAAGGAGATCCCTCAAGACCCTTAAAGGAAATATAAAACAAGACAAAACAAGGAAAAGGCTGCGCCAAAGATACAATATACACAGATAATATCAATAGTGGAGATAGTCCTAGTAAGAGATCCTCTTGTATAGGTGACTTAAAGTCATAGATGAGAGTAAATATAAAGTACTTGATAGAAAATGAAAGATCCTCAGTTAAAACGATGAGTCTATTAATACGAGCTCAAAGTGGAGGACAGCGGATAGTGCAATAAATGTTGTCAAAGATATAATATAGGTAGCAGCACACTCACATTTAAGCGAGCTATAGCCAGCTGGAGCGAAATAGGCGTACAGCGGTATAATCTCCACGTATAGGATATGCAGCATTTGTCCATCTCAGGAGTAGTATCCGAAACTCAGGAATGGGATAGAAAGACAGCTAATAGTGCTCTCAATATAAAAATGGCAGTAGATAGTAAAATGCCAGGCCGTAAAATTAGTGTAAGAGAAAAGAGATAATTGGCACAGGGTAGTGACCAAAAAACCTTTAATACACAATATTAAATTTTAATATTGCGTATTAATTAAAGGTTTTTAGTCACTACCCTGTGCCAATTATCTCTTTTCTTTTACTTTTTTTACGGCGTGGCATTTTACTTTTCCTGTACTCCAAGCAATCCTAGGTCGAGATCATATCACCAATGCTGATACCATAGAGCAGCTAGCCTGCTCTATTCTTGTAAGTAAATTTTTATTCATTTTATCTATTATTTTTATATTGAGATTAACTTTAGCTGTCTTTCTATCCATTTGCTGAGTTTCAGATACTACTCCTGAGGTGGACATTTGCTGCATATCCTATAAATAAAAAATAACATCAACGTTTTGGTTCACATCTGGAGATGTGAGTCGAAACGTTGATGTTATTTTTTATTTTTTGATGAATTAAAAGTTACATTTTATACTATACAAAGACCCTGGAGTGCTCTCCATTCATTTGGATTTCTACTAATTTTGCTGGATTAGCACCGGGCAATGTTTACAGTTTACCAGGAGTGCAAGCATATTGGACTTTTTCTGCATATCCTATAAGTTGGGTTTATTATATTCCGCTGCAGACCTTCTTTCAGGCCAGTATCCACCTAGTTGATTGCAAGCATTAACAAGACAGGAGAGCACACAAAACATGTAACCATACCCAACCACACCCTGCACCCACAATGGGCACGGGACGACCTTGATGAGGGAGGGACTTGATGCATTGACAAAGGGCTTACCCTGAAACGTTTGTGGTTTGTCCTTCTAATAAATACAAGTAGCACCACCTTGTTTTGTGCACACAGCAACTATTTGAGCAGCCATAATTTTTTCTACTTTGTTCTGTTGAATATAAAACTAGGAGTAGGGTGAGAATGGAGTTTATTGGGTTTAAGAAAATGCAGGTGTGTGCTGTTTATTGTTTGCAACTGTCATTTCTGCAGAGCTAAAGATGTGGTAAACTATCTATAAATGGGGAGATGAGCTGGGGTGGGAGGGCATCTGTTCCGATCTGAGTCAGGAGACATTTAACTCAGGATATGGGAAAGAGATATTATGGTTATATATGCCTGTAATAAAGCTACGGAATACGGAGATGCATCTATGAACAGATGAGAGAGGAATAAAACTGAATGAACAGTGTAATCGTATCCCTCCTTTTCCAGCAGGATATCTTAAGTAATTATAGAAGCTCACCCAAACATTAGCCTAGGCTTGATGAAGGTTGAAAACAAACAAATGTTTTTGGGTTCAAATGTACGTATTTATCCACAGACCCCTGGCAGTCTTTGTATCTCTGTTCTGGGCAAAAGAGCTTGGGTTTCCCGGTCACCCTATGCCCCAAAAAAGCGCAGTGCGGCTTAGACATAAGACGGGTCTGTGAAGCTTAGAAAGATAGTCTCCCATGAATCTGCCATGGCCCCCTCCCAAACTCAAACCTTCCCACATATGTCCCCATTCTCAGTGGGCCGTCATGACATACACAGATTAAAAACATTAAATCAGGAAGTTCGTGTTTCCAGCCCAGGGCAATTGCTGTCACAAATAGAATACATGATTGGACAATCAGAATATCAATGTATAATTTTGTTATATTACCTACCCAATAAACCCTCAGCTTTGGAAACTTAAAGTTCACAAAGAGATATGTTTGTTGTTTAAATATATAAAGAAAAATACAACTGGAAATAAACGTTTAACTTTTTCGCTCAAACTATTCCAGTTTCTCACTGGTGACTTTGTTCCACTTTATAGTAAGAGCTTAGACTAAAATTATTCTGCAAAAATGATTAATGATGAAGTTGATTAATTCACAAATCACTGGTACACATTCTCTCTTTATTTTACTCTGTGTGATTCAGTTTGTGTTTTTTTACAGACATTGTACAAAGCTCTGCACAGTATTACTGCGCTCTGCAGGAGAGAACGATCAGAGTGACAGAGGGAGGATCTGTTACCATCCCATGTACATTATCATACCGTGAACATGTGGGAGGGACAGCAGTGCAAATTTACTGTTATGATGACGAAGATGGGTATTGTCATAAAGTAAAGAATAATTATGTTTCCTGCACACCTGATAAATATAGAGGGAATATCTCCAGTGTGAGTAATACAGCTGGACACAGCACAGAGTCAATCAAAATCTATAACCTAAATAGCATGGATGGTACAGTGATTTGCTGCTGTGGGACTTTTAATTACCAACCTCAACCATATCATTCCCATGCGTCATATGGGACACATCTTCTATTCAATGGTATGAATTATATTCATCTCAAAAGAGAAACATCTACTGAGCAAGATTACTAGAGTATATATAACTAGATGATGCACTTTGCATAGTGTATATTATAACTCTCTGCACAGCACAGTTTTCAAACAGTATCACAGCCCATGGGTGCTGCATCTGAACCCAGATGGGAACATATGCACCCGCTCTTTATGTCTGCTGGGCAGATCCATTCCTTTATTCCCTTGTCTGTCTGCTCTATTAGAAACTAAAGGACCAATTCTATTAGGAATGACTAAATGGTCAATGCATGCAAAAATGTTTAGTATTTCACCAACTTTTTAAAAAAATGTTTGCATGGAAAACTTTATGGCATTTGAGTCTGTCACGCATGGTATCTACAGGTTTCATTCACTCTACAGCTTTCATCAGACTCTGTCAACCTTAATACTGGTAAAGCTTCATGGATATTGAGTACTAAATCAGTTAGAAGTCTGCTTACCAGTTCCAAGCCTGTCACTGCCATTTAAAGTACATTAGCAATACAGTCAAGGTTTTAACACAGATCTGCAGGGTCAGCTACTAGCACCATAGAAACTATTATGTGCTGAAGTGATTATAGTGCACCTTTAATTCTTGGAATCCTTAGGCTTTTGCTCTTGGAGCACACCCAGCGTGCAAATAGAAAAAGGAAAGTGATAATTTGCAAATGTGCATCCTGATAGATGCATTCAGTTTATCTTCAGCTATCAGTTACCATGCAGACATTGAAACATCTCCAATTCATGTGATTTATATTAGTCTGGATGTGGATTGGATATTAGAGACTTCCGAATGTTTCCAAACTAATGTTACAGAATTGGTCCGTCCTGACCGCATTTGGATTTAGTAAATCTGTAAATTGCCAATGCAGTCGGAATTTAGTCATTTACACTGGAGTTTGTCCATTTGAACTAAATCCTGTTTAGTGTATAACTGTAACGAAAATATACCCCAACACGCAGGATTCAACTAAACAGAGGACAACACAGAGGGGAGATATGTCTACCGGACCTTAGAGTGGCCGGATTCAACGTATATAGGAGAAGTACAGATTTAGGAGCGATCCGAGGTCAAGGGCACAAAGAGACAGCGTAAACTAGGACTAGCTGGGGTCTGGTACACAGTAAACAGCAAGCCGGCAAACAGAACAGATAAGGATAAAGAGATAACGTAGACAGAAAACAAAACCAAGGTCAAGTACGAAGGAACACAACTGAATACAACAAGCACTAAAGGGAACTGAAACAGAAACCACGATAGGGCAAGGAACTAAGGGAAAGAGGTGAGTATATATATCTTAACATCTATTTTGATTGGTCCCTGTCACATCCACGCCCCCAAAAGGTAAGTGTATGGGGAGTGTGGCATGACAGGGACCAATGGGAGGCCTTTGCCAATTTAGGCTCCCACTGTCCCTTTAAGAGTGCGCCCGAGACCCGCGGCGCGCTCGTAGAGTCAGGCGGGACACGTGACCGCTTCTCGCAGTCACTGCCCGCCTTCCTGTTGTAGCCGTCGGATAAGCCGCGCGCGGCTCGTGCAGCAGCAGGGCCGCGCGCGGCTTGAACAGAGGACCCCGGCCGGCCCCTGGAAAGGATAAGTACCGCTACAATAACCCTGCCAGTGAGCATGGCCTAATGGAGAAGAGGTAGTGAGGTCACATGCACCACGCATCATATAGACATTTTTGTTTTCTTTTATATTCTGTGATGCTTTGGCATTTTATAAAGCTATGCAGATTTAGCCTGGACTTATTATCCCATGCCTGGTTTTCATTTTATCCTTAATGTGCCCAATGTAGAGAGTATATAAGAGGTGATTGTATACTTGGACCTCTCTCTATGGGACAAAATGCGTGGACACAGGGCCCTCTCCATTTGGACACAGATCGAGGGCACTGTTCCTTTAAGCCAGTCATAGCTTTTTTTAAAGTTACCAGCCGCGGCTTATAATGCAATACTAGATTGTGGTCCTTCCCTGACCCAGCGCCTTGTTGCTTGGTGGTTCACATTTGAATATGTATCCATTGTGGAAGTAGGTATTTTGATGATCCGATTTCAGGGGTCGAGCTCTCTGGTCGCCTTGGACCACTTTTGGCTGCTTCCGACACACATGAAGTCTTCATAAACCGCTGGAAGCATGGAGGGGGCACCCCATGGATAGGTATCGTAACAAGACTGTTTATTTGTCATTGTTTTGAATGCAGGTCTGCAGTTCGACATTTATTGTGTAGGGTGGTTTTATATGTTTATTGCAGCAATTGTGGTGCATATGTAAACAGTTTTTTTTTTTTCTCTAAACATATCACATTTTATTTTTCACCATTTAGTTCATTAGCCTCTCTCAAGTGAGTGATACTATTGAGGGCTTTTGTTTAGAATTTGGTTATTTTGTAACTTCTGTGTGTGGCTGATACACGCTTTGGATATTTTCCAAGGCACTATATATAACAATAAGTATCTTTTATTGAGATGTGTCTGTACCCTTACTGTTTTATTGAGATTTAATGACATTTGTTTCTCCATCTGTGTATTTTATTTAGTAAAGTTTACATCTATGACATTAGTATTTTAATAATGGGAGCGCTCACACTCTATCTATAATTTTTCTGATATGTTCATATTCAAGCCCCTCTCTCTAGTGTGTAGCAGCCCTTAATAGTAGACATATATCTATTACCTACAGAATGCTATTTTAGACATTCCCCACCCACTACAAAGTCATCTCTCTAGGAGAAAACTGCAGAGATGGCATCACCAATCTGGCACATTGCCTGTCACTGCCTTGCCCTATACAACCAATGGTAGGGGGGATCTAAGGGCTTGGCCATGAGGTAGCATCTAACTTCGATACAGGACAAAACTCTTCTTTTGATCTCCCTGCCAGCTTAGTGAGAGCCTCTTCAAAGACATATGGTATCTCAAATTTTTGTATAGTATCTCACATTTATTAAATATTTTATTATTGTAACAAATTCATCCACTTATAGTATTGTGTTTGAAGGTATTTACTGTCCTGACAGGAATAGTTGTGCCCATCTACAGCCGTGCGCCTGGATACCTGTTAAACCCAGCATGTCTAGGGACGCCGGCCGCTGCGGATCTATGCCACTTTATAGACCCATGACCGCCCACGTTGAGGATGACGTCGGCGTGCACGTGACGTCACGCGCACGCACGTTTTGGGGTCAAAGGCCGATTACATCTAATCGTTATAACAGGAGGGTTATTTAAACTTATTTTGACATTCTCTCATTGCCCTGTCGTGGTTTCTGCCCTATGGTAATCCGAGAGTGCGTTGACTTTTGGCTTTTTCTTATCGTTGTGTCTGATTCTGTATCCCTGACATCGGCTAGTATTCTGACTATTCCTGTATACATTAAGTCTGGGCATTCTAAGGTCCGGTTAGACGTTATCCTTAGTCCTAGGTGTGACACAATTCTGCGTGCTGGATCAATTAGTAATTCTGACAATTATATCTTTTCATGTGACAACACTGAAGAAAAGACACTCTGCTACAATGTAAAGTAGTAAGTGTACAGCCTGTATAACAGTGTAAATTTGCTGTCCCCTCAAAATAACTCAACACACATAAGCATAAGCCAATAATGTCTAAACCTTTTTTTCAGTTTGACAATTTTTATAGTTTTTTTACACAGTGATCCATAAACATTCCAGAACCATTTAAATACATCAAATGTAGCAGACAATTTAACATTGTCCACTTTACCAGTCTCAGTTGAGTATTTGAGGTTATTCAAGTTTAAAAGCTTACTATGGTAAACCTGTCATCAGTGTGGTGATATGTTGGGCTTGTAGGCGGGGTCATCGATGGCTGGGTGTCATGGCTCAATGTGGAGGGATTCATTAGGAGGGGGGGAGGTGAGAGTTGGCTCGGCGGTTTTCTGGTGGCAATGACTATTGTACTTATAACAGAGCTCCCTATACCCATGGCTGGGTAACTCTGCCAAGGACCGCTTCCTTGCTGGAACAGGGGACAAACTGCAGCACTTCTGCTCACAGTCACAGTGGCTTGACTGGAGTCCTTGAACCACTCTCCTGGAGCCAAATGAGGAACTCGCTCTAGCCACCCCCAGGCACTGGATGACACTCAGTCCCGGGAGCTCTAGGCCTTACAAGGACTTTCCCCGTTGAATCCTACACTGGAACGGTGATTTGTGATTAGCACTTTTCCCTTCCAGTAACTAGACAACACATTCTGGGAGTACAAGCTGAAATATCTTTAATCTGGCCAGATGGCCTGCTTTTATACAATTTGGAGCCACAGTAAACATGCCCATGACATCCCCACACAAATAGGATAATCCCTCCGCTATGCCTGGAAGCCAATTGTGTCAGGAACTGTACAAAACTCAATTATCTCCATGCACAAAAAACACACATTTCACAGACACCCCAAAAAGTACCTTTAAGACATATAAAACCACCCTAAAACTTACATCTCCTGACAGCCATGATCTGGGTGACCAAGATATCAAAAAATCACCCAGATTGGTTCAGAGGTTCAGCATTTTCCTGGAAGTCATAATTTGACCGACCGCACGCATGTTCCTATGCCAAAAATAGTTCCATAAGATCAGGGCTAGCAGTCGGTCTAGTTCAGTAGTTTAAAACTGAACAAACTACCAAACAGAATTAATTGACATACCATGGAGCTTGTTCCCTTCATCCAGACAAACGATCCCACCAAACAGTGTTCTTCTAAGTTATATTAAAACCGAACCCAGGCTATCATGGAAGTCCAGCGGTGTTTGGGAGTTTCAGTGTCCGATTTTAATTCCATGACGACCAGACACCGCTGCCTGCGTTCATGCGAACAAGATGGCCACCTAATGGTCGTCCATAGGAAATGCGGCCACCCAGACGAACACTTAGAACACTCTGGATAGGATCATTACAATGTATCCATTAGGCTTAACAAGCTCCCGGGTGATCCATAGTTCATGCGGCTGTTCGGTTCCGGAGAGTCAAATAGTCTTTTACAAGTTTTCCTGCAGGACCATAGTCTGTGGGCAGGAGGCTGGCAAGCAGGCTTCTCCAGGAGCTTGTGGCAGTTTGTGGAGTTTGTTACAGTGGTCTTATCTTTGCGCCTGTCGGTTGCATGTCTTTCAATGTGTATTAATTGGGTTGATATGGCTGTTCCTGCCATTTTGCCTGGTTCTTGGTGGTGGTTCTTCATTATGAGGGAATACTTGCTTGTCCTTTGTTTATGGGGGGGGGGGGGGGGAAGGTATGTCTCTGGGGGGCGTCAGGCCCAATTTTGGGGCATGTTTGTTTATATTTCTTAGGGGATGTTTAGTGTGGTTCTGTGATTTTGCCATGTCGTCCAAGCTTCAGACCATCATTTGGTGTGTGATTAGGTGCATCTCGCCATCTTTTCGTATTGACTGTTGGTTTCCACCACCTGTATGCATTGATCAATTGTGGGGGAAGTTGTTGCTTTCCACTGCCTACTGATAACCATGATAGCTGCTATGATGATGTGATAGAGGAGACAGCGTTAATACTTTGTTTTTCGGTAGGAGAATAATGTCTCGGGTCTGTAAGGAAGTCATATTCCAGTAAACCTTTCTGCTAAATCAGCCACTTCTTGCCAGTATGTAGTGAGTAGAGGGCAGTGCCACCAGGTGTGGATCATCGATCCTTTGTCTGTTTGGCATCGCCAACATGTATCTGATGTATTGGGGAAGCTTTGTTTGAGGCGCGTGGGGACTAGGTACCATCGGTATAGGATTTTGCGTGATAGTTCAACATGGGACATGCATAGCATCATTGGCCTATGGGCTGAAAATATATCTTTCCATTGGGAGTCGGTTAAGTTGTGTGTTACATAGTTACATAGTTACATAGTTGTGTTGTGTGTTCTGTCCTTTTTCCATGCCTTTTTGAAATGGAAGGAATTTAGCATTGTGTTGAGTGTTCAGAGGCATATACTATTGAGATTAGGTTTTTTTAGGTGGCTTGAGCTGTAAACATATTTTATCCACTTCTGTTAATTGCGGTCTTGGTGGTTTTACAATCGTGGATGTTGGTTGCGTTTTCATCCAAGACTGAAGTTGCATGTAGGAGATGTAGGCTATATTAGGTAGTTTGAATTTTACCACATGACAGGAGGCTTCATATTTGCATATCTTTCTTTACTGAAAACTCCAGCAGCATAGAAACAGTAACAACCAATCAGAGAAAAGATATGGTGCCCATAAAAGGCCCTGTCTATGACATCACTTCCTCTTTCTTTGCTGCTCCAGCCATCAACAGGTCAGAGTAATCATTACCTCTCTATCTATATACCTGTCTTATCAATTATTCCATAATACTATTGTACTTTATTCTCACCCTGACTACCTATAACCTGTCCCTTTCCTATATCCAGTCCCCTGTTTTTCATCGAATTTGTCAGATTTATTGTTTTAGTGTATTTATATTTTGTCTCCGTTCGGCGGTCCGCGGGCGTCACGGCTGTCCGTGCCGCACTCGCCGCGCGGACCTGCTCTCTCTACATACAGGGGGCCGGGTGGGGACGGGTGGGGGGTAGCCGGGGTTAATTTTGCTGTTTGCCGCGTTTTTTCTTCCAGCCCGCTCGCGGCCGCGAGCGGGCAGTTCTTACACATGCGGCCGGCGGCCATCTTGGAACTCGCGGCTCGCGAGATCCGCGACGGCCGCCCTACCTCACACACGGCAGTTCGGAAATCACCCGACCGCCGCAAGGCACATAAAGGATTGCTCTTAAGGCATTTTTTTCTGCCCTAATTTCTCACTCACTTGCAGTTGTATACCAATATCCAATATATAAATATATACCAATATATAAATATCCTTCCACAAGCCATCTAAGGACCCTTTTTTCTATACGGAATCTATGTGAAGGATGTAAAGCATGCACTATTTATGATTTATGAAGGCTGTGAAGTGTATTGTTGTACACATACTATTTAAAGGATCCCTGCAGGGACATATAACACATTACACCTCCCCTCAGGGGATCTGGTATTACTATACCCTTCTGCACTGCGATTTTTTCCTCAATGAGTTCAACTCCCCTGTACAGCAAGAGTTCAATCTGCTGTGTAATTACACACTGGCTAGAGGATCCTGTGCTGATATTCCTTAACGTTTCCCTGTTGCGATTTTTTTGCCACAGTGCCTGCCAACAGTGTCTGCCAAACAAATATTTACATGCAGGCATTAAAGGAGACACAATGTTTTTCCTATACCCCAGGATCTTTATGCCTTTGTACCTTACTCAGGGTCATTCTATATTACTACACCCTGCACAGGGTTATACTATATTACTATACCCTACAGGAATCACCCGATCACCGCGCCCTGCATCTGGATTAACCCCTTCAGGGTTTCCCCTCTCTGGGCACTTTCATTTATGGATACAGTTATAATTATTTATTCTCATGGATATAGCTCTCATGGTGCCTTACAATGGATGATTATATGTTGAGCACACAATCTATGTATTATTGTGAAGCCATACAATATCACAGTTGTTATACAAAACATATACTGTACCTATAACAAGATCAACTATATCACTGTACCCCACAAAGGGCATTTTGTATTACTGTACCCTACAAAGGGCATATTATATTATATTATTGTACCCTACAAAGGGTCATATTATATTACTGTACCTGACGGTGCAAATCTATGTGGGTGTCCTCTGGGTATTTTTTCATGGCACACCACCTGGGGTGACCCCCCAGATATGCATGCAAGGTCATTCATAGACCATTACGTTGATGTGGGTGTCCTCTGGATTACCACGGCACGCCACCCGGGGTGAACCCCGATAGAGTGCACGAAGTCCTACGCCTCAACTTTATCACTGATTACTGCATACATATATGGATGCTCAAACACTGCCTGGCAGTTTTACATTAAAGCAACGGTACCACCTTGCTGGATACGATTTGCAGGCAGGATCATGAGTGTACTGAGTGTATTGCGGAGTACCCTTCACAGGGATACATATCTGTACATTTACTGTACCTGGCGTACATATTGAACGTGGGTGTCCTCTAAGCAAATTTTCATGGCACACCACCTGGGGTGACCCCCAGACATGCATGCAATACTTGTAAGGTGCCAACAACAACTATAATGTGGGTGTCCTCTGGGTTACCATGGCACACCACCTGGGATGACCCCAGTCGTATACACGTGGGCCCTGCGACTGCAGACCTTATGGAGAGAGGTCCCACGCGCTTCTATAATAAGCCTGTATAGTTACATGCGTGCTTACAGCTCTGGCGTGCATTTATGGTGCACCCGGCTAACCGGAACAGCACTACCGGTCAATCACGCCTACGCCACAGCTCCCAATAGCCGGATTAAACTAATGGAGGTGACCCCTCTACACTTGACACGAGTATTTCATACGTTCAGACAATCTGATGCAGGCAATTCAAGCCGCTTTACCTGGGTGACCCCAGTGCTACCAGGAGTCTAGCACCCCTACGGGCTGACCCTCAAACACTACTCCCACTGACTACTATCTCCCAACAGGATGAGAACGGGTCATGGAGAACACTCTCAACCCCCTAGGACTTCTAGGCATTGATAAACGACGCAGTAGCGGCCTCAATGGAGTAGGTTTTCTTGTTAGGAGCTCTGCCCCAAACTGCTTGCTGGAGACCTCAGCAGCAATGTAGCGTGGCCTGGCGGTCTAAGGCGCTGGATTTAGACTCCAGTCTCTCTGGAGGCGTGGGTTCGAATCCCAGACCCACGAGCCTTCATGTCCAAGTAGATGGAACACCGGGAATCCGCGACCCTGTCCACCACAATCTTCTGACAAAGAAGACTACTATCCACCACGCACGTTGGACATAATAGATCACTCACACGAAGACAACTCGCCATCTGAGGAAGTGGAACGTAAGATCTACTAGTATTTGGCCCAGAAGCACAAGACCTACTATTTGACGGTGGGAACTCACCCACCACACTAACTTTAGCCCACACCTCCCTGACGCAAATCCTCCACACCCCTTCGGGGAAAGGTGTCTTTTTTGGGAGGACTGGTCGGTAACGGAACCGAACCACCAACCGCTTCATCTACTAGTGAGTCAACCTATCATCAAGGGAACTCCTACGTGGTATGCAAACGCTTCAGGATAGAGAAAATCAACCTTCTACTAGACCTCCTGAACGATAGCGACTGGTTTACACATCGGGACCCCGAGGACACATACTTGTCAATATCCGCTACCCTAAACTATCTAGTTTTCCTCCGATCCCAGTGATGAGGACTAACACAGCAGTTTACGACGCTGTGGTACCCACAAAGCTACTGAAGCCGGTGAGGGCTCACATCCGCGAATTTGGACGTGCGATGTCTCGTGTACCTGGAAGACTTGCTGACCCCTTGCGAATCCAGACTATGTTTGCAGTCAAATTTGACGTTCACGTTCTGGACTCCACGGGTTTGGTAGTACGCAGACAAATCACTCCCCCATCTGTGTCGGGTCAGTTCCTCGGTTTCGACATCGGCTTGGAGAACTACGTTCCCCGTCGGTCCCCGACAAGATCACCCCTATACGGTTGAATGTCGGACACGCTCTAAGGTTGGATACTATTCCTCTCAGAATATTCACCGGATTGTGGGATTCCTCTCCTCCTCCATACAATCGATATCCCCTGGCCCACTACACTACAGGGCCATGCAACGACTGCTGGCTAGATACGTACACGCCGGTCACTCATGCGACCACTGGATCCCACTGTCGGCAGAAGTGAGGACGGAATTTCGATGGTGACTACTTCACTTGCAAACTTGGATCGGCAAATTGATCATTTACTCTTCCTCCGGATGCGTAGTGGTGGATGAACCCATTCAAACGGACCCAACCGCTCTCCACAATGGCAAGGGTTCTTTCGATACACACGCACACACAGGATATCGCTCCTGACACTCCTCGGACAATGCCAACCGTGGTTCCCGGATCACCTGGGGATGTCTCGCGAGGACCCTCTACCACTCCCTACCTTCCCTCTATTTTTGACAGGACCTCAAGGGGAAGCCAACTTCCTTGTCATGGAAGGACGACTGGCACTAGTGGACTGAACGTTTCAGGGCCTCCTGAAATGTCCACAACAACTAAAGACCTCTGATGGGACTCAGGCCCCCGGCACCAGGAATTGCTATATTTCTGTCTGTCCGGCCTGGAGTGTTTGTTGGGTGGAAAGGGATTCCTTAACTATCTGTCACACCTGGTCTCGTTGGGGTGGTCATATCGATCCCTCAACGTGATCGGATCCGCCATATCGGTGGCGCACGTACAGGGCGGACCAGTAGGTCAAGATCCACTGGTTTGTCGACTGATACGGGGTGCCGAATTATCGAGTCCCGGCACCCAAGTATTCACACCTCTGGCAGGTGGATGTGGTGCTGTTATTCCTTGGGGCAATAGCAGGACAATCCTGGTTTGTCACAAAAACAACTTTCAGCCAAACTAGCCCGCTTGTTATGCTTCGTCTTATTGACGGGTGACGGACGTTAGGGCTTTCGATATGGATGGTTTCCTCTATCACACCAGACGGGATTACCTTTACCATAGCGAGACGAACTAAGTCCAGTTCATCTTCGGTGTCATACCCATACTTTGTGTCAGACACCAAACTAGGTGTGGTCGGAACGCTAATGGGGTATACCGAAATCATTCCCCTTCGTATTCATGCGACGGGTCTACTCCTGACTTCTTACGTGGAACCTCATGGAGAGGTGCCTACCGCTGCACTGGCCAGATAGAGCCGCAGGCTATTGCATCTAGCGAGCGTCGAACCTTGTTTCAGGGGCCCACTCGGTCAAGGGAGCGGTGGCTCCACAAGTCCTTTTCGGCCGACGCTTCCCTAACCAACATTATACGATGCGCAGTTTGAGCGCGAGAGGGTACGTTTAGAACGCTCTATTTCGGCAAACATCTCATACTTCCTTCACACTGGTCAATTCTAAACTTTAAAAATGCAAATATGAAGCCTCCTGTCATGTGGTAAAATTGAAGATTATACTAGCTTTAGTGTACTAATAATCTTAATTTTAGTAATGACAGGAGGCGAATATTTCCCACCCTATAGGATCCCTCCCATGTTTTCTCGTGTTGAACTGAATTTACCCTTTATGTTCAGGAAGGTAAGTATGTTATGGTTGTATGTTTGCTACTTAGATATGTGGCTTGAGAGACTTGTATAGGTTGAATAATTAGACATGTACTTTGAATTATGTTGTGTTTATAGATTCTTAAATGTCATTGCTTTAGAATTAATATATATTGATATGTTACTCTTTCTAGTATCCATTGGTATATCAGATTCTTCATGTTTATTGTATGCGGACAAGTTACCACGCCAGAGTCCTTTCACCTTTTTCTTTTTCTTACAGCGTGAACGTCTTCTCATCAAGACAAAGACTCACCTTCCATAACTCTGCATCACGGAACTACTGGAGTTGATTATTCTAATATGTTGTGGAACTGTTGACGTAATATGATTATGTTTATTGTTGCTATTTATTGTTTCGCTTCAAAGAAAGAGGAAGTGATGTCATAGACAGGGCCTTTTATGGGCACCATATCTTTTCTCTGATTGGTTTTTACTGTTTCTATGCTGCTGGAGTTTTCAGTAAAGAAAGATATGCAAATATTCGCCTCCTGTCATTACTAAAATTAAGATTATTAGTACACTAAAGCTAGTATAATCTTCAATTCCGTTTGGAGTTCGTGAATGTTTTGAGGTTTGAATC